>NW_007248697.1:408788-453920 GCF_000164805.1 Carlito syrichta
AGCAACTTCCCCAGTTGACAGACCGTGGTCTGAGGTTGGTGGTCTGAGGTTGGCTAAAACAAGATGGACCAATCCCATTCACATGTGGTAACCACTAATGTTTGTTATCCAATAAACTATTAACGAATTTGGAAATCCCCCACCAAGCTCCCTCCTCTCTGTAACCGCAATAAAAATTGCCTGCTTAGGGAGTTCGGGGCCTCTGAGTGCACTCCGCTGCGTCAGTTGGCCCAGAGGTCCAGGCTTGAGCTTGCAAATAAAAACCCTTTTGAATTTTCATCGGAATTGACTCTTGGTGGTCTCTTGGATCGAACTCTTGGCCACAACAGTACCTTCATAGTGAACATTTGTATACCTAACCCTGAATTGTACTCTACATCTTTAAAATAAAAAAAATTTTTAATTACTATTTCCTATATATACACACATATAATAAGTGAGAATTATTTTACTATTATTAAACACTAACCAGTTTTCAAAATAGAAACAAGCATGCCCCCCAATTCTGATTTCCCAGCAACTTTTTAGATATGCCTCTAAAATACCACCAAATCTGGCCTATAATATTGCTTTTGATGTGTTTAACTTACTATGTAAGTAAGTTTAACTTACTATGTAGAACTTAAGGAACTGAATGACTATACACTATTTTCTTCCTTCCTTCCTTCCTTCCTTCCTTCCTTCCTTCCTTCCTTCCTTCCTTCCTTCCTTCCTTTCTTTCTCTCTCTCTTAGTTGGAGTCTCACTCTGTCGCCCAGACTGGAGTGCAGTGGCCGCTTCCAGCCACCACAGCCTCAACCTGCTGGGCTCCGGCGATCCTTCCGCCTCAACCTTCCACGTAGCTGGAACTACAGGCGCGTGCTACCACACCCGGCTGATTTTTTGATTTATCGTAGAGATGCGGTCTCGCCAAGTTGCCCAGATGGGTCTCGAACCCATGGGCCACCACTCACCTCACAGCCTCCCAAGGCGTGGGATTACAGGCTGAGCCACGAGGCCGGCCAAGGATTTGGAAGAGGGCCGCACTCCCCTGGCGAACGGTCGTGCATCCAAGTACTGAACAGCAGCAACCCTCCTTAGCTTCGCAGTCCATGCCGGATCCGTAGCCTGCGCGCCATGAAGGTCCCTGTTTATATTCTTTCATGTAATAACTTACCATGATAAGTTTGAGATGTAAATTTATTATTTATTACTCTGTTATAGTTGTTAGGATGTTTTGGAAAATAATATTACCAAACGCTTTGGTTTACATTTTTATAGCTGAATGTTAAAAATTAACCTGATATTTATGTATGCTGGGATCTTCATATAATATTGATTTTAAGCATATGTAGAATGAAAGTGGAATAATAATTTCCAGGTCGGGCATGGTGGCTCACACCTATAATCCCAGCACTTTGGGAGGCTGAGGTGAGAGGATTGCCTGAGCTGTGGGTTCGAGACCAGCCTGGGAAACTTGGTGAGACCTTATCTCTACAATAAATCAAAAAGTTAGCCAGGCATGATGACACACGCCTGTAGTTCCAGCTACTTGGAAGGCTGAGGCGGAAGGATTGCCAGAGCCCAGCAGGTCAAGGCTGCAGTGGTCGGAAGCATGCACTGCACTCTAACTCAAAAAAAAAAAATGGAAGAAATAATTATTTCCATTTTCTCACTAACAGATCCTCAAATCTCTCCTATTGTCAAGCTGCAAGTACAGCAAAGTTTAGACTCATGGGAAGGTTCTGGAATGGGAAGAAGAACTCCACAAATTTATATCATTTATCATTTATAGTTTTATTATTCCTCATTTGTAGTTTTGTTGTTTGTTTGAGACAGGGTTTTACTTTGTTGTCCAGGTGGGACTGCCATGGCATATTCACAGCTCACTGCAATCTCAAACTCCCGAGTTCAAGTCATCCTCATACCTTAGCCTCCTGAGTAGATGGGACTACAGGCATGCACCACCATGCCCGGCTACTTTTGTGTTGTGTGTGTGGCAGAGATGAGGTCTCACTATGCTGTCCAGGCTGGTCTTGAACTCCTGACCTCAAGCAGTCCTCCAGCCTCAGCCTCCCAAAGCACTGGGATAACAGGCATGAGCCACTGCACCCGGCCTCTATTTGTGTATTCATCCTGTCATTTCCAGCAAACATCTGTCGGGCACCTACTATATGCCTGGCACTACCTTAGCTGTTGGGACTACAACAAAACAAGAAAGGTGTAGCTTCCATTCTTGAAAAATTTGCAATCCCTACTTTTCCAAGAGTGGCTGTGAATCAATCCTACCAATTGTTTTAAATTCTATGTCAAATTCTAGATTTAAAACAGTGACTTTTTTTCAATAAACTTTCTCTTACCCATGTGCCCAAGCTGCTCCCCCTCGAGCCATCCGGTTCCTATGACCACAAGCATCTGGATGATTTCTCAAGTTATGGAGCACTGCAAGCTCTCTGAGCTCTCTACCAGAAAGCATTACCCACCCACAACCTTCTCCACAGGCCCTCTCTTTGCTTTGCTGTCCGTATCACTTAGGAAATAATCTCTAGTCTGGATATGACATGTCTCTGGCCAATTTCAGCCACAGACATTTATAAATGCGGTAGAGCACCAACGCTCTAACCCAGAAGGGCAGTACCACCACCTCGTCCTGTGCGAGAACAGAACCCTCTAAGATTCTTCCATTTCAGTGCTCCTCACCTCTTGCCCCTTGCCTTCCCCAGTAGCCATGGGTTCTGGGTCCCTGCTGCCTGAGCCCAAATCCTCTTATAGTGCTTGGAACACTCTTGAGATAGAACTGGACTTTTGCGGTAAAGTCACACACTCTGTGGGTTTTTTAATCTTCATTTCATGAGGATGTTAGTTTTGAAACAAGGTTCTTTTTCTTGGTTAATCTAAAATTCTGCTTTTTCTTTTTTGGCTTAGAAGTCACTCTGTCACCCTGGCTGGAGTGCAGCGACACAATCACAGCTCACCACAGCCTTGACCTATGGGCTCAGGTGATCCTCCCACTTCAGTCTCCTGAGTAGCTGGGACTACAGGTGCATACCACCATGCCCAGCTATTTTTATTTTTTGATTTTTTGTAGAGATGAGGTCTCACTATGTTGCCCAGGCTGGTCTCAAATTCGTGAGCTTAAGCAATCCTCTTGCCTCAGTCTCCCAAAGTGCTGGGATTACAGGCATGATCCACTATCCCCACCTATAAAATTCTGCAATATTTGTTTATTTATTTTAATTTTTTTATTTTAAAGATGTGAGGTACAATTCAGGGTTAGGTACACAAATATTAATTATGCAGGTACCCTTGTTTATGAGGTGTGTCCCCCAAAATTGTGCAATTTTTTAAAAACTTTTTTAGACAGTGTTTCTTTTTTTTTATTTTAAAGATGTGGGGTGCAATTCAGGGTTAGGTATACAAATGTCCATTATGCAGTTACCCTTGTTGATGAGGTGTGCCCCTCCCTCCCCTGGCAGTTTCCTTCAACTGCCAATCCCACCCTTCCTCCCCTGGCAGTTTCTCATTACTGCCGATTCCTTTCTTTTAGTATCATGATGGAAACTGTGCAATTTTAAAAATCCATTCAGCATTATTGAGCTGCTACTTTGTGCCTGGCACTGTTGCAGGAGCTGAGATAGTACAGTAAAATAGCATAGGCAGAGTTCTTGCCCTCAAGGACTTTACTTACCATTGGGGGAAAAGAAAAAAAAAAGAGAGACAAATGCATATCAAACATGATGAAAAGTAGAGATAAGTGCTATGAAGAAAATCAAAAGCAAGTAAGAGAATAAGTCACTTGGGAGAGCACTGCCCTTTAAATCAGGCATATCGGCTGAGCTCGGTGACTCAGCCTGTCATCCTAGTACTTTGGGAGGCCAAGGTGAGTGGATTGCCTGAGTCCACGGGTTCAAGACCTGCCCGAGCAACTTGATGAGACCTTGTCTCTACAATAAATTTTAAAAATTAGCCGAGCATGGTAGTCCATTCCTGTAGTTCTGGGTACTTGGAAGGCTGAGGCGTAAGGATTGCCGGAGCCCAGCAGGCTGACGCCAGGGTGACCGTGAGTGTGACTCCAACTCAAAAAAAAAAAAAAAAATCAGACATGTCTAACCCATGGTCTATGGGCTTAATACAGCCCCATAAAATTTTTTAACACTATGTGTTTTTTAGCATTTATGTTGCTTGTGTTATGTATGTGTAGTTCCAGTTTTGAAGTTCACAATTATGTTTCATTCATGACATTGCTTTTTGGCAGCACATACATTTGTGAGCGGTTGTTTTCAATTATGAAGCACATGAAGAGGAAAATTTGAATAAATGTTTCTGACAAGCACCTTGAGAACTCTCTAAGAATTGCAACCACTTCCATCAAGCCAGACATTGATAGACTAGTTTTACAAAAACAAGGTCAAATTTCCCACTAACTTTACATTGCTCTCATTTTTCTATACTTTATAATTTTAAAAGTCTTATTATGTATATACACTAACTATATGATATAATTTATGTGCAGTTCAAGACAATTCCTTTTACTTGACATGGCCCAGGGAAGCCAAAAGGTTACTCGATGCAGCCCAGGGAAGCCAAAAGGTGGAACACCCCTGCTTTAAATGGTGGTCTGGAAAGGCCTCTGCTGAGACACCTCTGAGCTGAGATCTGAACAGAGTAAGGAGATAAACTCTGTGGCTATCTGGGAACAGGTCCGGGCAGAGGTACCAGAAAGTACAAAGGCCCTGAGGAAGAAGCATGCCATGACAAAATACCATAGGCTGGGTGATTTAAACAACAGACATGTATTTCTCACAATTATGGAGGCAAGATCGAGGTGTCAGCAGGCTTGGTTTCTCCCGAGGTTTCTCTCCCTGGCTTGCAGACGGCCATCTTACCGTGTCCTCTGTACACATATCCCTGGTGTCCCTTCGTTCTCTTGTGAGGCCACACGTAATTTATTGGATTAAGGGCCCACCCGGATGACTTCATGTACCTTCAAGCACCTCTTTAAAGGCCAGATCTCCAAATACAGTCATGCTGAGGGTTAGAGCTTCAACATATGACTCTGGCGGGTTAGGAGCACACACTTCAGTCCATAACAGCAAGTTTGGGGAATAATAATGTCAAAAGAAAATGTGCTCATGTTGCCTCAAAAAAATAGAAATTGTATTCCGTTTGATTTACTCTGACTTATATTCATTTGTTTATTTGTGGGGGGATTCTTTATTATGTGTTTACTCTGAAACATACAACCTGTTCGCTAGCCCCATGATCCGTGTATTTTGTTTATCTTCTGCTGCAGAACAAACCACCCCAAAACTTAGTGACTTAACACAACAACTGCATGACTTTTGCTCCCACATCTACAAGTTGGTTAGGGCTCTGCTCAATGTTAGCCGAGACATCTCAAAGGCCAGGCACTGGGATCATCTCATAGCTCATTCACTCACATATCTACCAAGTGATGCTGGCTTTTGGCCGGGACTTTAGCCTGGGCTGTTGGAGCTTGGGCTTCCTCTCAACATGGTGGCTAGTTGAGAGAGAGAATGAGAGAGAGAGAGAGAGAGAGAGAGAGAGAGAGAGAGAGAGAGAGAGAGAGGCACAGAGACATCATCACTAGGCACTTTTCTAATCTAACCTCAGAAGTCATGTGACATTATTTTCAGAACATTTTATTTGTTAAAATTGAGTCACTTAAATTGGAGAATTAGATTCTATCTTTTACTGGAAGTAATGTCAAAGAATTTGTGGATATGTTTTAAAATTAATCATACTTTGTATATGTAAATGATATAATTTCTGTGACTTGAAAAGCCCTACCCTAAGGAATGACAATATTAAAGCCAAAATCATAACAAAATATCAATAAATGTTATTTAATCCAAAAGACAAGGCAGGCTATTTGAAGGGTTCTATTTGCTTGTCTGTTTTGTGTTTTACAGCATTCATCCTCCTTAGTTACTTAATCCTATAAACTGAATGCTTGTGTCCTCCCCCCAAATTTATATATTTAAATTCTAACCCCCAGGTGATGATATTAAGAAGTGAGATCTTTAGGAGGTGATTAATAAAAGGTGAAAGGTGTATGATCTGAAGAGAAACCAGAGTACAGGGGATGATTAGGTCATGAAAGTGGAGCCCTCATTGATGAGATTAATGTCCTTATAAAAGAGACTCCATTTTCTGGAAGAATATCTTTGAGAAAAAAATGAAAGAAAAGAGACTGCAGAGATCTCCCTCACTCTCTCTCTCATGTGAGGACACAGAGGGAAGACTGCCCTCTATGAATGAGGAAGTGGCCCTCACCAGACACTTAATCTGCTGACATCTTGATGTTGGACTTCCCAGCATCCAGAACAGTGAGAAATATTTGTTGTTCTCGAGACACTCAGTTTATGATATTCTGTTATGACAGGCCAAATGGACAAAAACACTTAATATCCAAGTCTTTTCAAAGACTATTATAGGATGGAGACATTCTTTCAATACTCTATTATTTAAGAAAGACGAATTAGCCTGAAAAGGCGTCAACCAGTCCTTATAAAAGAGACTCCATTTTCTGGAAGAATATCTTTGAGAAAAAAATGAAAGAAAAGAGACTGCAGAGATCTCCCTCACTCTCTCTCTCATGTGAGGACACAGAGGGAAGACTGCCCTCTATGAATGAGGAAGTGGCCCTCACCAGACACTTAATCTGCTGACATCTTGATGTTGGACTTCCCAGCATCCAGAACAGTGAGAAATATTTGTTGTTCTCGAGACACTCAGTTTATGATATTCTGTTATGACAGGCCAAATGGACAAAAACACTTAATATCCAAGTCTTTTCAAAGACTATTATAGGATGGAGACATTCTTTCAATACTCTATTATTTAAGAAAGACGAATTAGCCTGAAAAGGCGTCAACCAATAGTGTATTGGGAATCTCATAAGGTCATCTAATTGAACCAATAAAAGAGGCCAAGACTTTTAGTCCTGATTTAGTAATTGTTCTTCTAGTTGTGACCTCCTTTGCCGTGTTAGTATGTGGATATAAATAAGATTATCAAGATCAGTTTCTTTTTTTTTGAGTTGGAGTCTCATTCTGTCACCCAGACTGGAATGCAGTGGACAACTCACGGTCACTGCAGCCTCGACCTTCTAGGCTCAGGAGATCCTTCCACCTCAGCCTTCCAAGTAGCTGGAACTACAGGCAGGCACCACCACGTCTGGCTAATTTTTGTGACATTGTAGAGAGGAGGTTCACCAAGTTGCCTGGGCTGATCTCGAACCCCTGGGCTCAGGCAATCCTCTCGCCTTAGCCTCCCAAAGTGCTGGGATTATAGGCTTGAGCCACAGCATCCAGCCAAGATCAGTTTTTTATAAAGTAATTCAGTAAGTAGTTTATCTTGTGTAGGTAACATGCATGTCTTATAGGATGATGAAAAACAACTGTCCTGCTCTATTTCCAACTATAGTATTATATGCCAACTCAAAAGCATGTCATCTCAAACAACTTAAAAGTGGTTTTATTGCAAAAGACATACAGTTGGAAAATATTAGATGACAAACAGTGGCTCTTCTGATGATAACTCTTGTCTCAAGACATAAGTGAAGAATTTGAGTGAAATTGTTTCGAAAATGAGAAACAATATTTCTAAGTTGACATATTTTTATAATATTATTTTAAATATGATTGTGTGACCATATATAAATATGATTGTATAGCCAAATATGTTTATGTAACTACCTCACATAAACACTATTTTATTAACATTCATTATGTTCGTATATTCATGCTAACAAAAAGTTTTTTTATTCCTTTTCATTATGACAATAGAGGATCAACTCATATTTAAGGATTTCATCAGCATATATAACTCTAAAATATTAGCTCTCATTAATTATCCTTGAGTCTAAATCTATGAATAATATAGTGCGTGTTTTTATTCTAAATTGATTTCCTTTCCCTTTTTATCATTGTGTGAGGGCTAATACATACTTTTTTTTTTTGAGTTGGAGTCTCACTCTGTCACCCAGACTGGAGAGCAGTGGCATGCTCATTATCAATGCAGCCTCAACCTGCTGGGCTCAGGTGATCCTTCTGCCTCAGCCTTCCAAGTAGCTGGAACCACATGCATGTGCCACCATACCCGGCTAATTTTTTTTTATTTATTGTAGAGACAAGGTCTCACCAAGTTGCCCATTCTGATTTTGTATCTCTGAGCTCAGGCAATCCTCTTGCCTCCGCCTCCCAAAGTGCTGGGATTACAGTCGTAAGCCACCGCGTCCAGCGTATAAATTCTTATGCATTTTAGTAGACATGTTTTTACATCTCTATTATAATGAAACTAAGAAAAATAAAGTTCCTTTTCTTTTTCTTTTTTTTTATTTTTGAGTTGAAGTCTCACTCTGTCACCCTGGCTAGAGTGCAATGTCATGCTCACAACCACTGCAGTGTTGACCTGATGGACTCAGGTGATCCTTCTGCTTCAGCCTTCCAAGTAACTAGAACTACAGACGTGCACCACCATGTCTGGCTAATTTTTTATTTATTGCAGAAATGAGATCTCGACAAGTTGCCCAGGCTGGTCTCCAATCTGTGAGCTCAGACAATTCTCTCACCTTGACCTCCCAAAGTGCTGGGATTATAGGCATGAGCCACCATGCCTGGCCTCCATTTCTTTTTCAATGGAATGTTAACATTTAAAAGAAAAATAATCTTGGCATCTTCCTAACCAGAGACATGAAAGAACTTTACAATGAAAACTACAAAACACTGCTCAAAGAAACCAAAGATGACACAAACAACATGGAAAATTATTCCACACTCATGGATTGGAAGTATTAACATTGTTGAGGTGTCCATCCTACCCAAGGAAATTTACAGATTTAACTCAATACCCATTAAATTACCAGCAGCATTCTTCACAGACCTGGAAATGAATTCATATGGAAATATAAATGACCACAAATAGCCAAAACAATCCTCAGCAAAAAAAAAAAGTGGAAGGTATCAGACTTTAAACTTTATTATAAAGCTACAATAATCATAACATCCTGGTATTGGTACTAGAACAGGCATAGAGACCAATGGAACAGGATAGAGAATCCAGAAACAAAACCTCAGTTTCTCAACTAACTAATTTTGACAAAACCTCCACCATCAACCACTGGGAAGAGGACAACCTATTCAGTAAATGGTGCTGGGAAAACTGACTTGGGCACATGCAGAAGACTTAAAAAAGACTCCTATGTATAATCATACACAAAAATCAACTCTAAATGGACCAAAGGCCTGAACGTAATACCTCAAACTATAAGAACCTTAGAAAATGCAGGAGACACCCTCACAGAAATTGGAACTGGCAACCAGTTCCTGATCAAAACAAGTGCCCATGCCATAAGAGAGAAGATCGACAAGTGGGACCTCATCAAACTGACAAGCTTCTGCAAACCCAAAGAAACCATCAAGAAAGCAGGGAGACGGCCCACAGATTGGGAAAAATTATTTGCCAACTGTATATCTGACAAAGGCCTAACATCTAAGATCTACAAGTAACTCAAACGTGCTGAAAAGAAAAAAACAAACAGCCCCATCACAAAGTGGACAACAGATACGAATGGACACTTCTCAAAAGAAGACATACAAGCAATCAGCAGATACACGGAAAAATGCTCAGCCTCACTAGTCATCCAAGAAATGCAAATTAAAACCACACTGAAATACCACCTAACTCCAGTCAGGATGGCCATCATCAACAACTCACAAAACAAAAGATACTGGAGAGGATGCAGTGAAAAGGGAACACGTCTATACTGTTGGTGGGAGTATAAACTAGTACACCCTCTGTGGAAAACAGTGTGGCAATTCCTAAAAGATCTAAAAATCGCCCTTCCATACAACCCCACAATCCCCCTACTGGGAATATACCCAGAGGAACTCAAATCACTCTATGAAAAACATACCTACATATGCATGTTTATTGCAGCATTGTTCACAATAGCAAAAACATAGAACCAACCATGCTGCCCATCAAAAGAGGACTGGATTTTAAAAATGTGGTACATATACACAATGGAATATGACACAGTCATAAGGAAGGAAAAAATTATGAACTTCACAGCAAATTGGATGGACTTAGACTCTATAATACTGAATGATCTATCACAGAAACAAAGAACTGAATATCACATGTCCTCACTCATAAGCTGACCTTAAACAATTATTGTAATGCTACAGGAAAAGCATTGGCAGTGTAGGAAACTGCTGGGGATGGAGTGGGTAAGTTGGTGGGATTGGCAGTAGTGGGAATCTGCCAGGGTAAGGGGGAGGCACATCTCATCATCAAGAGTACCTGCATAATGAACATCTGTATACTTAACCCTGAATTGTACTCCACACCTTTAAAATAAAAAATTAGTCTAAAAAAAGCACAGGAAAAAAAAAGAAAAAGAAATATATTGTCACCCAGGCAGTGGTATGTCTAATGTTTCATTTGTCCAATACTTGGTTTCTTGGTTTGGTTTTTTTGGTTTGTTTTTTGAGTTAGGGTCTCACTGTGTCTCTCACTCTATCACTCAAATGCAGTGGCACGATTACAGTTCTCGCAGCCTCAAGCTCCTAGGCTCAGGCAGTCCTTCCATCTCAGTCTTCTGAGTAGCTGGGTATATAGGCGTGCTCCACCACACACAGCTAATTTTTGTTGTTGTGGCTAGGGGCAAGGTCTTGCTATGTTGCCCAGGCTAGTTTCTTGGATTTGGAACCATCACTAATGCACTACTCCATGGTGTCCAGAGTGTGAGAAAGCACAGACAGTCAACCACTCTCTACAGAAGAACTCTCTATTGACAAAACAATTCCTTATTCCTAAAAATAAAGGGATGTGTTTGCTATTGTTATTAAATGTGGCTGTTGTCTAACTACTTGATTTTCACTTAGAACATTGTCTATAATAATGTACTACTCAAAATAAGTAGATATTATTCCCCTTTAAGTTGAAGAATTAAATTAAAGTTGAATGCCTGTCCTGAGTGAAGATGATGTTTTTAGAAAGGCCAGACTAAATTCTTTTCAGAAGTGGTTTCCTTCCCCCGTGATATTAGGAACATGAATTAGTATGACTGTTTATTTGAGTAATTAAATAATATTTCAAGATTAATTGCATATGAAGCTTAGTCGTCTCAACTATTCTGAATTTTATGATATTCTGCTGATAAAGTGTGTTGACAAGTGCCACCTGCTATGATTTTATCGATCACATTGGTAGATTCAGTGTTGACAGCACTATTTAATTTATTGTTATTACTCAATTAGTGTCTAAGGATCACAAGACCCTGTGAAAATTATGTATTTATCCTTCAAGCTCTGGGTGGCTGAATCTTTACCTTATGGGAACATGCACTCTTCAACAATGAAATGTTCAAAAGGTGATTAAACTTTAATAAAACTGCCAAGTCAATGAGATTAATGTCTTTAGAGGTAATTTCCCTTGCCAGATTTTAGGAGTGATGTAAAATTCATTTTCAAACATTTATCTTCAAAGGCTTTTCATATCACTTACACCGCGGAGATATCGTGGAAGCTCTGGAGAATATAGTTTAGAATATTTGGAGGCTTCAGGGATTTTGTTGCTATTTGCTGCTAAGACAAAGAAAAGCATTCTAGCCTTACAAATAGTAATATATTATCTAAATTTGCTTTGGAAAGAACATTAAAAGCATATGTGGGGCTGTTTTGATACAGTCTCCCTCCCTTCCTTCCTTCCTTCCTTCCTTCCTTCCTTCCTTCCTTCCTTCCGAGTCAGAGTCTCACTCTGTCACCCAGGCTAGAGTGCAGGGGTACAATCATGGCTCACCACAGCCTCAGCCTCCTGGGCTCAGGCAATCCTGCCTCAGCCTTGAAAGTTGCCGGGACTATATGCACATGCCACCACACCTGGTTAATTTTCTGTGGAGACAAGTTCTCGCTGTGTTGCCTAGGCTGGTCTCAAACTTCTAGGCTCAAGCAGTCCTCTGGTCTCAGCCTCCCAAAGTGCTGGGATTGCAGGCATGAGCCACTGTGCCCAACCTGATTTCTCTTAATTATTTGATCTTCTTGAAGTTCCTAAGCCATATTATGGACAAAGAAGTTACAGCTGATAAAAACACATGTATCTGTGATAAACTACTGCTCAGATATGAAGCTAATAGTATCTCTTTCACTTTTGTCTTGAATAATGATTGGATGAATGTACTTTTTATTGAATTTAACCAAAAAGGACTCTGTAGTCTACTCAGTAGACTGATGTGCGAGGATCGCTTGAGCCCAGAAGTTTGAGGCTGTGGTGAGCCATAATGGTGCCACGGCTCTCCAGCATGGGTGACAGAACAAGACCCCGATTTAAAAAAAAAAAAAAAAAGGCAGGGTTGTAAATGTGCTTAATCTGCTTCAAAATTTCAACTCTGGCATATTCCTTTCTCCAGTCTTGAGAAGTCTCCAATGTCTGAGCAATCCTTGGCTTCATTCTTCAAAGATTTTAGCATGGAGCCTACTCCATGCTCCATCTTCCTCTCTCTTTTCGGTACTGTAGACCGGAAATTCATACCTTAGGACTTTTATTCATCCTTTCAACAAACATTCATTGAGTGCTTGCTATGTGCTAGATAGTATGTCAGGCACCAGGGATCAAAAAAGCTTGCATTCCAGGCAGATATATGTATCGATACAGAAAACACAGTGCTAGAAACACTATGATGGATTTATTCCTGGCAATCTGGAAAACAAACTTGGTTGATTCTGAAACGAGGAAATGGAAAGACCACGCAGAAAAGGTGCTTCCAAACCAGAAGGGGAAGTAGCAGGCATTCCAGGCAGAAGGATGATTGTGAAAACATGTGACACATGAGAGGAACCTCAAACATTTTTCACACGGCCTCAGCATGAGAAAGGAGGGGCTGGGGCCACAGCTGAAGACATATTAGGCAGGTGGTCTGCCATGCTGAAAGTTTAGGCTTAGTACATAGATGGGAAATCACAGCAGGATTTTTAAGCTGGACATTTACATGTTTAGATGTGGCATTTTGATCTATCCCATGCCATTATTGTGACAGGTGACCCGTGAGATTGGATTGCCAGTTGAAAACTATGCTTGAGTCATACAACCATCTCCGATTTCAGGGCTAAGGCCAGAAAATATGACCCTCTAACATGGAAAATGTAGACAATTAACAAAATTCTGATGAGCTCAGCCAACCTCAAGATAATTTAAACATTTATTTTTCATCAGCCAAACAAGCTTTGTGAAGAGATTTAATGGACATATATCAAGAAAACCAGACAGGTCCTTAAACTCTCCAAGGTACCAACAGGTTAGTGAAGTGAAGCCAATTTTTGGATGAGTATTGTTACCAGAGTTGTGACAAGCATTCATCATCGATCAACACCTCATTCCATTTATTCTGCTTCTGTGCTTAGCCTGTGATTCAGTCTTCTGAGTGGATTCTGGGACAGAGTGCCCTGAGCAAATGACAAATGACAGGTATCAGATTATCCTGTGAGTTTCTGCTCTGATTGCCAATTAATAATTTGGTTATTAGGTTTATCAATTAGTCTCCCTTTTGGGAGAATCCTACAGGAGTTTATCAACTTCAAAAGAACTGCAATATTTATTTTTCTGAGCCTAAAAAAAGCTGAAGGCCAAATTTCACTCTGTGGGTTTATCCAAGTTGATGTATACCTGCCAGCAAGTTTTTCTGTGCCATTGAAATTGTTGTTGAGCCAGGCTCGGTGGCTCAGCCTGTAATCCCGCGCCTTTGGGAGGCTGAGGTGAGTGGATTGCCTGAGCTTGCGGGTTTGAGACCCGCCTGGGTAACTTGGCGAGACCTCATCTCTACAATAAATCAAAAATTAGCCGGGCGTGGTAACACACACCTGTAGTTCCAGTTACTTGGAAGGCTGAGGTGGAAGGATCGCCGGAGTCCAGCAGGTCGAGGCTGCGGTGGCCGGGAGCAGCCACTGCACTCCAGTCTGGGTGACAGAGTGAGACTGCAACTCAAAAAAAAAAAAAGAAAGAAAAGAAATTGTCGTTGAAATGTTCTAGGAAACAAGAAACAACCATCCCACTCTGAGTGCCTCCAGGAGCTGTCCAACTATGTAGCAGAAAGGAAAGTATTAAGTGGTAGTTAGATAGAGTTTGGATGTTGCCTCCTCCAAATCACATGTGGAAATGAAATCCTCAGTTTTGGAGATGGGGCCTAGTGCGAGGTGATTGGATTATGGGGTGGATCCCTCATGTACGGTTCTCACTGTACTGAGTGAGTTCTACCTCAGTTAGTTCATGGGACAGCTGGTAGTTTAAGGGAGGCTGGCAACTCCCTTGGCCCTCCTGTTTCCACTCTCACCATGTGACTCCCTGCCCCCCTTGGCATGGCAAGAGGACAAGCTTCCTGAGACCTCATCAAAAGCAGATACTGTCGCCATGGGGAGCCGTAAGCCAAATAAACCTCTTTTCTTTATAAATGACCCAGCCTCGGGTATTTTTTATAGCAATGCAAAAGGGACTGAGATATGGTATTCTTAACTCCTGTCCCTGTGCTCAAATATTGCCTGTTTAAAGAGTTAGCTGCATTTTACCCAGCCAACCAATGACGACATTTATAACCCACTGGAAGAATTCTTCAGTTACACATTTTAAAATCTACAGGCTTTAGGCCTGATGGCTTTAAAATAAATTAGAAGCAGTTTCATCTTGATAATTTTGATTCATTAGTCATGGTCTAGGACACTGTATATTAGCATTTCACAGGGTTTAATAAGATGTTCATGAAGCAGTTTTAAAATTTCCGTTGACCCATATTGTCAAAAATGTTAACACTTACTTTTGAATATTCTCACATTTGCCATATTGTATCAAAAAGCAGGTTTTTAAGACAATTGAAAGAAGTTCAGACTCCATCAATCAACCTCTTAAAATAAGTTGCAACCTTTGGTGTAATTACATTTCATTGGCTAAATCTACACTTTTTTCAGTCATATTACAAGACCTATAAAGTACCAATTAATTATCAGCTTCAGACTGGGCATGAATTATGTCACTTTCAAAAGTTGTTAATGAGCATGATATTTTATAAAAACTAATGCTTAAAACAAATTATTAATTGTACTAATAAGTTTTTCATCCCCAAATAGTCACTAACATACCACCTAATTTTTTTCTTTATTTTCTTAATCCACAGCTATAGCATTAATTAGCAAGTGACAGCAGTAATGACAGCTGCTTAGTTGGTCCTTTAATTCTGTCCTTTAATTCCTTCCCTGACCCACGCACAATTTTTAACACTCACTCCCTTACCTACATGCCTCTTTGTTCCACTCTGTTTCTTCCACCCTCATATTTCCAAACTGCTGCTTATTTTAAAACTATTGGCATATTGCAATGGTGACATGCAATGGCATTATTCTGGAATATCTGATCATGTTAAGGTTTAAGTAGAAGCCAGGAAAGTTTTTTCCTCCCACCTTGTCTTATCACCTCAGTGATCTCTAATCCGCCCCTTGTACTTTTTCTCCTCCATGAGACAGGACTTGGTTGTAGAAGTAGAGTATGATATCATTGTGAAAGGCATAGAATTCCATTTAATTCGAAGCATTTATTGAACTCCTCTCTCTCTACAGCTTGTCCTGGAGTTGTGTGGAATTGTGGGCAAAAGGTGTTAAGCTAGCTTCCTCTCTCTCTCTCTCTCTCTCTCTCTCTCTCTCTCTCTCTCTCTCTCTCTCAGAGATAGAGGGTCTCACTCTGTTGTCCAGGCTGGAGTGCAATGGTACAATCACAGCCTCAAATTCCTGGCCTCAAGCAATCCTCTTGCCTAAGGCTCCCAAAGTGCTAGAAATACAGGTGTGAACCAACATGCCTGCCAGCCTCTCTTTTTAAGATCAAGCACAGACATCCCACTTGCTTCCTTGGGGATAACTAATAACAGTCTCAGAAGAAAACATCCAGCTGAGAGGGAATTACTATTCAAGCAATATCTCCCCTTTCCCTTTTTGTGACAAATGAGTCATTTCTTTGATGAGACCATAAAAATCCTTTGAGCAGAGAAGAAACAACAGGAAGGTAAACAAAGTCACCAGGCAGGATGGCTTGGATAGAGCTGAAGGCAGGGAAAGCCACTAGAGGCTATTAATAGAGCCCTACAAATAAAGGAAGGTCTGAAGTCAAGCAGTTTATTACTAGGGAGCAGCAGAGTCATTGCCCAGTAAGTGTTCACTGTCTACCCTGCTTCCCAAGCGTGTTTCATGAGATGTCCACATGAAAAGATGGGTTTCCACAGTCAAAAAGTGTATCATAACTCCTTTCTTAAGCATTCAGATCACACATAAACCTTGCAAAATTCTTCTAATTCTTGCATCAAAGAAACCTACTCAACTTTCTTTCTCAAACACATTTAATCATAAACATCTTCCCCTCCATGAAATTCTTATTAAAATCACTGAGTTTTCCATGTAATATTCTTTGAAAAATCATAATGAATGATATTTTAGACTCTGAGAGCAACAGGGAAAACAGAGTTTTGCCTTTGTGACATATATGTTTTGTATAGTATACATATGTCAACATTCAGGATATAATTATTACATAATTTGAATGGTATTGAGGAGGTGGGATTTCCAAAAAGTTGCAAATAAAATTGGGCAAATTTTTCAAAAGACACATTTCAGGACACGGAGAATTGACCAAAAGCATATAAAAATTGAGAATCACTTTTTGGGTTTTTTTGAGTCAGGGTCTTACTCTGTCACCCAGGCTGGAGTGCAGTGGCACATTCATGGCTCAACACAGCATCGAACTCCTAACTCAGGTGATCCTTCTGCTTCAGCCTCCCAAGCAACTGATACTACAGGTGCATAACACCACTTCTGGCCCTTATTTTAGTTTTTTTTTCGTAAAGATGAGATCTCTCCATGTTACCCAGGCTGATCTTGGACTCCTGGGTTCCAGCAATCCTCCTACCTTGACCTCCCAAAGTGCTGGGATTATAGGCATGAGCCACCACACCCTGCTGAGAATCACTTCTTTAAGAAAAGCCACTAAGCAGTAGGAGTCTACCGCATTCCAGCCTGGGTCTGCTACCATTTCACTAGCCCTGTCCACCAGCTCCATCAGCCCCTTAGCAGTACTAGAATGGGGCAGGCTGTGAAAATGAGCATCAGCAGAGAGGGTTGACTTGATTGGAAGCAGAGCATGGAAAAACTCCATGCTCCTGGACATTGTTGGAAACTGTAGTGATCCTGATAACAAACAAGTGGGGAAGGCCTAGGTCCCAGTTAGCCTGAGGTTTGTCTTCCCACTCAGGGCAAACAGTAGATCAGCAGACTTGCCAGAGGAATAAGACAACCATGGTAGGATTTGCAATGCTTCTGTATATCCTTGGTGGCCTAGAAGGCTCTGCACACACATGAGGCCATATGTGAGCTCAGAAAAAAACAAATAGGGCCTAGCTCTTGACCTATCCTGCTGAACAAAAGGACGTACACAGGGAGTGCCACACACCAACAGCAAGGCGAGCCAAGGCCAAGGCCAAGGCCATAGCCCGACAGCTTTGGCTAGTAAAGTTACAAGGAGTCACTTCCAGATTCAGTGTATCACTTACATGGACAACAAAAGGAAGAATGGCCAAAGGTCCCTGTCACACACCAGAAAGTATGACACTGAAATGGAAGTCCAGATGACTATACCATGGGTTGCAGAACACCCTGATGCCAAGGAACCAGTCCTAGACAGCAGCCTGAGGGTTGTAGACTGCAGCTCTATTCCGAGCAGCCAGGGCAGGAAGTCCCATATCTCATCATAACTGGGAAGGCAAGGAGAAACTATCTCTTAACAGCCTCCCAGGGAAGTCAGGGACATGGGTGGGAGGTGACCTCAGAAAAGCATTTTAAAGACCTCCTATCCTCTCACTTTACAGAGCATTCCAAGGCATTCTACGAAGACTCAGATTAGACGTGGTGTCAACTTTTGCCTGTGTGGGTACCTGAAGGTCTCTGGAATACCATGGTGGAGCCATCCCCCCATAAAACCTTGCAGGTATCCATATAGGTCACACAGAAAGTGACTGAAGAACATATATTCTATTCAAATGCACATGGAACATATTCCAAGATAGGCCATGTTCTGGGCTATGAAACAAGTCTTGATAAATTTTAAAATATTGAAATCATGCAAAGTACACTCTCCAAGCCCAATGGAATTAAATTTAGAAATCAACAACAGAAAGAAATTTAGAAACTCTCAAAATATTTGAAAATTGACATACTTTCTAGATAATCCATGAATCAAAGAAGACATCACAAGGAAAATTAGAAACAAATATTACAACTGAATGAAAAGAAAAATACAAAATACCAAAATGCATATGATTCAGCTAGCGCTGGGCTTAGAGGTAAATTCATAGCTTTAAACACCTATATTACAAGGAGAAAGATCGCAATTTAATAGCCTAAGCTTCTCCTTAAAGAAATTGGAAAAAGGAAATCAAATTGAGCTCAAAACAAGCAGAAGGAAGAAAATAATAAAAAGTTTATAATAGTGCTATAGTAGTCAAGATCATAGTACAAAGATAAGCACACCAATCAATAAAGCTGAATTGAAAGTTCATAAATAAGCCGAGTGCAGTGGTTCATGCCTGTAATTCCAGCACTTTGGGAGGCAGAAGCAAGAGGATTGCCAGAGCACTGAGGTTCAAGACCAGTCTGGGCAACTTAGTGAGACCTCATCTCTACAATAAATAAATAAATAAGTCAAATCAGCTGGGCACGGTGGCACGTGCCTGTGGTTCAAGCTATTTGGAAGTCTGAGGTGGAAGACTCACCTGAGCCCAGCAGATTAAGGCTATGGTGGCCATGAGCATGCCACTGCACTCCAGCCTGGGCGACAGAGTGAGACTTCTACTCAAAAAAAAAAGAAAACGAAGAAAGTGCATAAGTAAATACCTATGTTCATGTTCAACTGATTTTTGTGGAGGCCAAAGCAACTTCATCTTGGATGCTAACTCTCCATGTTGACTTCTGATTAGCCCCAGTTCTAGGAAAGCCTCTAAGATTTCCTGTTTATCTAAAATGCTTCTGGGACAATTGGATATGGAGCTGGAAAAAATTCTGACCCTCCCTTCACACCATAAACAAAAATTATCTCAAAATGGTTCACAGATCCAAATGTAGGAGCTAATACCGCAAGTCTCCTAGAATAAAACATCAGAGAAATCACAAGGGCAGAGGTGGTATGGGAACTGAACAGTCAGAAAATCTTGTCTCTCCACTCTTCTCTTGTCAAGCCTGGTATGGATTAACTGAAGACTGATGTAGGCAGAGGTCAAAGAGCGAAACTACGTAGTAAAACATTAGATAACGGTAGTAGGTTATTGAAAGAGTAAACTGAGTGCAAGATTGTAACAAAGAAGGAAGTAGAAAGAAGTCATGTTTATTTTCCGTCTTTCACAGATGGAAAGAGGGCCAGCACTCAGGTGAGTGTGTCAAGGAAGACCTGAGAACTGGGTATATTGAAGGCCCTTGGGACAAGGGGGGTTTGGGGCCCTGTGGAGTCTGGGCCAAAAGGAATGTCCAGGGCTGCATTCTTTGATGTTGAAAGCAGTCACCTAAGTCTCAGATCTTGACACCGCCAGGCACCTGCATCTCATACCCTTGGGTGGTGGGCCGGAGGTTGGTCGTGGTCAGGTGATGACAATGTGTCAATACAGAACCTTCCGGTGGTGGGCGGGAGTTAGCAATGTGTTCATACAAATGCCTGGAAAAAAGATTGTTAGGAAGAATGAACATGCTGAAAGGGTTTTGAATAATCGCTTCTTTCTTCCTTCCTTCCTTCCTCCCTCCCTCCCTCCCTCCCTCCCTCCTTTCTTTTTTCTTTCTTTTTTTTGAGTTGGAGTCTTACTCTGCAGCCCAGGCTGGAGTGCAGTGGCACACTCATGACCACCCCAGCATCGACCTGCTGGGCTCAGGCGATCCTTCCACCTCAGTCTTTCAAGTAGCTGGAACTACAGGTGCGCGCTACCATGCCCGGCTAATTTTTGACTTATTGTAGAGACAAGGTCTCACCAAGTTGCCCGGGCTAGTCTTGAACCCGCGGGCTCAGGCAATAGCTCGCCTCGGCCTCCCAAAGTGCTGGAATGACAGGCTGAGATACTGACTGATTTCTACGGCCTGACCCTGGGAAACCGGTTCTGGGAACCAGTTCCGAGAAAGGTGATTTTTCTTACGAATGATTCTAAAGTAAAAGGGACATGCAAGCTGTGCAAGTTGCTTAGCAAAGTGTGTCGGTGGTAAAGCTTAAGCAAAATGACTGCACTCGGGCCACATGGCTGTGCTCAAGCTACGTCTCTTCTAAGTTTCCTGGGGTCCCCTTCAGTTATGACCATACTTTGTGTTGTGCTTTATGGTTTCTCAAATAAAGAGGATGCCAGGGTATTTAGGAAGAATTACATAAGGAGGCTAGGGGCAGTGTCTCATGCCTGTAATCCCAGCACTTTGGAAGTACAAGAGGGGAGGATTACTTGAGGCCAGGGGTTCAAGACCAGCCTGAGCAACATAGTAAAACTCTACCTCTCCAAAAAAAAAAAAAAGTAAAAGTTAGTAGAGCTTGGTGGCATGCACCTGTAGTCCTAGCTACTTGGGAGGCTGAGGTGGGCAGATTGCTTGAGCCTAGAAACTGGAGGCTGTATTGAGCTATGATCATCCCAACACACTCCAGCCTTGGTGATAGAGATAGAAACCTGTCTCTAAAAATAAATAAATAAATAAATAAATGTATGTAAGAATAACATGATGTCAGTTCAAATAAAAAGATGAAATGTGTGACCGTAAATATGGAACAAACTATAACTGCACGTTAATGGAATATTGTGCTAAAGAATAGAGCAGAAAGATATTCATGGCATTATTTAATGAGCAAAATGAGAGGCAACATGCGGAAGTATTTAGTATCAATTGCTTTTTCTGATGGACTTTTTTCAACAAATACGTATTGAGCATGCACCAGGTGAACAGGGTGCCTACCTACCTGGAGTTTTCATTCAGGAGGAAGCAGGTTGGCTTAGGGTGCCATGCAGACTCTTCTGATTGGGGTGAGATTTTCGAAGATCCACAGAGTTAGATGGTGTGTACTCCCAACAATTGCATCGTCCTTAGACAGCGTACATATCTTCTTTATTTCATTTTTTTCTGCATGTGAGAGATCTGCAAAAATTAAGTGACAGGCCTGCAGCTTCTTATCATGGCAAACTGAAAGGGTGCCCCAAAGATGCCCAGGCCCCTAATCCCTGGAACCTGTAAGGGTTGTTACCCTACATGGTAAAGGATGTTGTCGATGTGATTAAGTTGAGGATTTGAGTTAGGAAGATTATACTGGACTACATGGGCGGGCCCAATGTAATCACCGGGATCTTTATAAGACAGACAGCAGTAGCTGATGTGCGAGAGATTGGCGGAGTGGGAGGAAGTAGCCAAGCCAGGGAACAGGGCATCCTGGAAAGCTGGAAGTCTCATGCAACAGAGTCTACCCTTGGGATCCCGGAGGAACTGGCGCTATAGACGCCTTGATGTGGGCCCTGTAACACTCGCTTTGGGCTTTTGAGCTCCCGAACTGTGAGCAATAAATGTGTGCTGTTGGGAGTTACTAAATGTGTGGGAATTTGGTTTAGTGGCTGCAGGATAATGAGTGTTTCCAGGAAGTATTCCTGTTGGGTATTTACGGTGCCAGAGAAGGGCTGATGCTCTCATTACTCGTCAGCCATAGTGTTTGTGTTGTTATTTTCTTGCTAGAAGCTTTCACAATTTTCACATCATAAGGCAAGTCTTATTATAGCAAATCCCAATCCTTTTCTAAAGGCAAGGCAAGAGGTCTTTGCAAAATTAGATGAGTTAGATATTTTCTTCCCAATTCATGGCTAAAATGGGCAAGTTCTACTTTTTCAGTTGTCCAAATATACAACCTCATTTGGCTTGGATGAATTAATCACTCCTTGACTAATTAGCATTTATGTATAAAGGATGATTAGAATTTTGCTTTAAAAGAAATATTTAAAGACTGGCCAGAGCCAGGCTCAGTGACTCGAGCCTGTCATCCTAGCACTTTGGGAGGCGGAGGTAAGAGGATTGCCTGAGCTCAGGGGTTTCGAGACCAGCCTGAGCAACATAGCAAGACCTTGTCTCTAAAATAAATAAATAAATAAATAAATAAATAAATAAGCCAGGTGTAGTGGCGCATGCCTACGGTTACAGGCACCTGGAAGGCTGAGGCATAAGGATCACCTGAGCCCAGCAGGTCGAGGCTGCGGTGGCCGTGAGTATATCACTGCACTCCAGCCTGGGTGACAGAGTAAGACTCCTACTCAAAAAAAAAAAAAGAACAGCCAGTTGTGGTGGCTCATGTCTGTACATGAGTACTTTGGGAGGCCAAGGTAGGAGGTTCGACTGAAGCCAGGAGTTCAAGACCAGCCTGACAATGTAGAAAGACTCCCTACTCTAAAACAACAACAACAACAACAAAAAAAAACACTTCAAGTGGGAATTTCAATAGGCCCTAAAACTATCTTGCTATTCTATAATTTTATTTCTAACAGGGATTGTCTAATTTTCTACAGCTGCACTGATGTGTAAACTGCCAAAACATAACCTATGTTGTAGTTTCCAACTAATGAGCCCACTTTTGCCTTTAATAAATCCTAATGCGATAATCACAGATTTGCCTTTTGCCGAAATCCCTACAGCCATGTTCCAATTTATACAGCTGAGACTGAAAGAAAATTGAATTTTTTCTGCAAATGAGATTGTAAAGCTAATTTCCTTAATGCCCTATGAGTCATATAAGCCAAAGTTAACAGAACAGACGCATTCAAATTTCAGAATTTTAGAGATTGCTTAGGTTTCCTGATAAAGTTTCACAAAGAGGAAAGTAGAACAATCAATTTTATTTGGGGCAGGCAAAGTGAGACTCCAGTTTAAAGAAGGCGGTTTTCCCCCCCACAGGACTTTGCCTGAACACATTGCTTGAGGTAGACATGGGACATTATATCCGAGAGTCAGAAAAACTGCCTACGGACAAGTAGGACTGTCTGGACCAAGCATAGGAGGTGTGTTCATGCTGTGTCTGGCCTTATGGCCATTCTCAAACAACTTTCAGAAAATCAGAGTTTTAGAAGGGCCTGGGGTCAAGAATACTTCAAATAAAAATCAAATATAAACTCCAAGAATAGAAAGGAAAGAGAAGGAACCTAATAACCACTCTTTTTTGTCTACCACTATAACCCTAGTTTCTAGATCAGTGCTTGACACATTGTGCTTGACACACTTAGTATTTGTGGAATGCGTGCATGCATGAATATGAAAGTGTTGGCATCCCTGGATATGATTCTAGTAACTAAGATGTCTAAATGGCACTAGACTTATCTACTTCTAGTGGAATCATCTTCACTCTAAACAAATATTTAAGATGTCAGTGTGTATAGGACCCTTTATCAAGCAATACTTGTGTTATTAAAAGATTTTCCTCTGAAGGCAATGCCTTCTCCAGTGGAACACAAGACAGTTGCTTGCCTGCTTATTTGTTTTGTTTTTGTTTTTCTGAGTCGGGGTCTCACTCTGTCACCAAGGCTGGAGTGCCGTGGCACAATTGAGGCTCACCTCAGCCTCGACCTCCTGGGCTCAGGTGATTCTTCCACCTCAGCCTCCAAAATAGATGGTATTACAGGTATGCACCTCTGTGCCCAGCCAGTTGTCGCTTGTAGTCATGAAGATTCACATTATGGTCTGAGATGCTTCATAACAACTTGCTGCTTTGAGGCTGCATTGCAGACTCATTGGTGGGGAGAGGAAGAGGGCAAAGTATTTGGGTCCAACAGTTCCTGTCCCTGCAATAGAGACACGTCACCAGGATATGGTAATCTTAACACACACACATCACATAGTGTTCTTTTATCATGAATGAGCTGGCATTTTTGATTAGCATTTGATACAGATGAAGGATATGGTAAATATATAACTTCTCCTAAATGTTGTTCATAGAAGTCTAATTCCATTGGAAAGAAGTGAATTCTATCTCAGCTGTGTCCCCAGCCTGACTTCCACGGTTGAGATCATGTGTGCTGGGCATCTGGGGATGGGGGCAAGGTAGAGGAGGTGATCACACACACCCTCAGTGCTGGTAGTGACAAACAGGACAGCAAAGCCACCGTGGAAAGGAGTTCTAAGACAAAGGGAGAGAGTAGACCATAATGCACAATCTCCAGTCACAGGCAGAGGGACAGAGACGGAAGGTGCAAGTATCAGGCAAGGGGCACTTCCAGGGGCCAAGGGGAAGTCAGGTGACAAGGGAGGGAGGCTGGCTGGTCAGGCAGCTGTGGGCTCCAGTGAGATTCTGGCACGTGCATGGACAGGGTGGGTATGTGGAGTTCAAGACAGAGGCAAGGAAATTGGCAAAGAACAAATACAGGGAAGGGCATTTTAGGAACGGAAAGAGCAAGCTGATCCACAGGAGGGCACACTCAGGGTGGTTCTCAGTCTTGTGAATTATTTTATCATGGGAAAATATACATATAACAACATAATATAATATGAAATGTATTATTTGGACTATTTCCAAGTATATGATTCAGAGGCATTAAGTACATCCATAATGATGCACACCATCACCGCTATGCCTTCCAAACTTTTTAAGTGTTCTCTTTTTGACACATAGTAATTGTACATATTCATGGGGTACAGTGCAAGGTTTTTACGTGGTGTATCATGGATAAACCCAGAGGACATCGCGTTCAGTGAAATAAGCCAAGCACGGAGGGACAAATACCATAGTACCTCACTTAAAGGTGGCATCTAAAAAAGTTGATCTCGAGATCTCATCTCTACAATGAATCAAAAATCAGCTGGGCATGGTAGTGCACGCCTGTAGTTCCAGCTACTTGGAAGGCTGAGTCGGAAAGATTGCCGGAGCCCAGCAGGTTGAGGCTGTGGTGGCTAGGAGCGACCACTGCACTCTAGTCTGGGTGACAGAGTGAGACTCCAACTAAAAATAAAAAATAAAAATAAATTAAAAAGTTGATCTCCTAGAAGTAGAGAGACTAGTGTTTTCCAGAACATTTTCGTTATCTCAAGCCAAAACTCTGTATCCAGTCTACTTTCTGTCTATGAATTTGCCTATTCTGGGTACCCCATATAAGTGGAATCACACGATATTTATTCTTTTCTATCAACTTATTTCACTTGGCATAATATTTTCAGGGTGTTGGTGCATGTATCAGAATTTCGTTATGATTGAATACTATTCCACTATATTATATACTGCATATTTTTAATCTATTTATCTGTTGATGGACCCTTGAGTTGTTTCCATATTTTGGTTACTATGGATGGTGCTGCTATGACATTGGTGTACACGGATTGTGTTCCTAATTTCAGTTCTTTTGTGTGTATTTCTAGGAGCAGAATTGCTGGATCATTTGTTAATTGCTTATTCAGGTTTTAAGGAACAACCAAACCGTTTTTCACAGAAGTAGAAACATTTTACATTTCCACCACCAATGCCTGAGTGTTCCAGTTTCTCCACATCTTCACTAATACATGTTTAGATAACTTTTAAATACCTTTGTTTGAATAACAGTCATTCTGATGGTCAAGAAATGGTATCTTGTTGTGGTTTCAATTTGCAGTTTTTAGTTTTGTAATTTTATAGAGATAGCTTTCATGGCTTTCACTGAACTTTTGCTATGCATCAGGCACTGGGCTAAGCTCTTAACTCAATTAATCCTCACAGTAAATCTATGAAGAGGTCTCTTTATTCTTTCCTTACCAATAAGGCTAAGAGAGGTTAGTTCAGATGGTTAATAAGAGAAGGAGCCAGGACCCAGGACTGAATCTATCTGCCTGCACAGTCTGTGCTCCCAGCCGTTCATATGCTCTTTCCACTTCATTGACCCCAGGAGAGGAGCTGCCAAGGCTTAGCTTTTATGTCCTTTCACCATCAGCCTGGGTGATCTGCAACTGGCTAGGGTCTGCCATCCTCTCGAGAGAGATGGGGTTCCTCAGCCACTTGTTACTGGTGATGGTGACTTGTGCCAAGGTCAGCCTGGAGTCTCTGATTATTCTAACCTAAATCAGATATACTGCCTTGTGGAAAAGATTGAGACATTTTCTTTTGTTCATAAATAGTCATGAGTCTACTCATGCAACCTGGAAGTCGAAAGTCAAACCGTCTTAAACCCAAAGAGGAAAGTCCTTCACAGGTTTCTGAGCAGCTGCCGAGCAAAAAGTCAAGAAATGGGCTAAGAATGTTTCTGTAGCACTGAGTATTTTTGTAATTTTTCCTACAAAATAACTTAGACCATTTGCCATGGGTTATACTCTGCAAGATGTTTTGGTTTTTGTACAAATTTGAGAAATCACCAGATAGTGATACCATTCCCTACTTTCATAAGGACTTTGTATATTTTGATCAAATTTCCTGCCCTGCAGTCCTTTAGTCAATTTCCTGTGATTACGAAAACCCACAGTATCATTTCTAGTACCAGTTTTTTAAAAAGCGGTCTTTCATTTGTGGGCAAAATGAGAAATCACTCTACCTACTCTTTATATAACTGTTACCTATATAACTAACTCTTTAATTAAGAAAAAAATTCCCAACGTTTTTATCTTATCCTTCATAGCCAGAAAGACAGACCAGTGAAAGCACTCAAGCATTGGAGATTTAGACTACAAATTAAAGGTGGCATTACCAACAAAAAGGAGCTTGCATTGTCTCTAGTTCATACATTATAGTTATCCCAAAGAATTATTTCTTGCCATGGAGACAATTTTGTTCCTGCCACCTTTTTTAGTTTGAATTCTAAATCAACATCTGTTTATATTATTTCTTTCTGCAATAAATACTCTACTCTTCATTGTATTTAGCTATCATCCACTAGAAAGACTTGTGTGTGTTTTGGCCTATATCAGTTTTTTTTTTTTTTAATTTTTAGTTTTAAAGATGTGGGGTACAATTCAGAGTTAGGTATACAAATGTTCATTATGCAGGTACCCTTGCTGATGAGCTTCCCGCTACTGCCAATCCTTTTCTTATAGCATTACAACAATTGTTCAAGGTCCACTTATGAATGAGAACATGTGATACTTAGTCCTTTGTTTCTGTGATAGATCACTCAGTATTATAGACTCTAAGTTCATCCAAGTTGCTGCAAAGTTCATAATTTTGTCCTTCCTTATGACTGCGTAATATTCCATTGTGTATATGTATTTTTTTAATCCAGTCTTCTTTCAATGGGCAGCACAATTGGTTCCATGTTTTTGCTATTGTGAACAATGCTGCAATAAACATATGTGTGCAGGTATCATTTTCATGAAGTGATTTGAGTTCCTCTGGGTATATTCCCAGTAGGGGGATTGTGGGGTCATATGGAAGGCCGATTTTTAGATCTTTTAGGAATTGCCACACTGTTTTCCACAGAGGCTGTACTCGTTTACACTCCCACCAACAGTATAGAAGTGTTCCCTTTTCACTGCATCCTCTCCAGCATCTGTTGTTTTTTGAGTTATTGATGATAGTCATCCTGACTGGAGTTAGGTGGTATCTCAGTGTAGTTTTAATTTGCATCTCTTTGATGACTAGTGAGACTGAACATTTTTTCATGTATCTGCTGACTGCTTGTATGTCTTCTTTTGAAAACTGTCTAATCATATCTTTTGCCCACTTTGTGATGGGGCTGTTTGTTTTTTTTCTTTTCAGCACGTTTGAGTTCCTTGTAGAACTTAGATGTTAGGCCTTTGTCAGATATACAGTTGGCAAATATTTTCTCCCAGTCTGTGGGCTGTGTCCTGCTCTCTTGATGGTTGCTTTGGGTTTGCAGAAGCTTGTCAGTTTGATGAGGTCCCACTTGTCGATCTTATCTCTTATGGCATGGGCACTTGGGGTTTTGATCAGGAACTGGTTGCCAGTTCCAACTTCCATAAGATTGTCTCCTGCATTTTCTAAGATTCTTATAGTTTGAGGTTTTATGTCTAGGTCTTTGATCCATTGAGAGTTGATTTTTGTGTATGGTGATAAGTAGGTGGCTTGTTTTAATCTTCTGCCTGTGGTCAGCCAGTTTTCCCAGCACCATTTACTGAATAGGTTCTCCTCTCCCCAGTAGTTGGTGGTAGTTGCTTTGTCGAAGATGAGTTGAGAAATTGAGGTTTTACTTCTGGAATCTCTAGCCTGTTCCTTTGATCTATATGCCTATTCTTGTACCAATACCAAGCTGCTTTGATTATTGTAAGTTTTTTGTTGTTGTTGTTGTTGTTGTTTTTGGAGTCTCTGTCGCCCAGACTGGAGTGCAGTGGCATGCACACTCACAGCCACCCAGCATTGACCTGCTGGGCTCAGTGATCCTTCTGCCTCAGCCTTCCAAGTAGCCAGAACTACAGGCACATACTACCATGCCTGGCTAGTTTTTTATTTATTGTAGAGACGAGGTCTTGCCCAGTTGCCTGAACTGGTCTGGAACCTGCGGGCTCAGGCAACCCATTGGCCTCAGCCTCCCAAGTGCTGGAATTACAGACTGAGCCACCGAGCCCGACCTGATTATTGTAACTTTATAATAAAGTTTAAAGTCTGGGAGTGTGATACTTCCCACTTTGTTTTTTAGCTTTTTTTTTTTTTTTTTTTGCTGAGAATTGTTTTGGCTATTCGTGGTCGTTTATGTTTCCATATGAATTCCTGTATTGTTGTTTCCATGTCTGAGAAGAATGATGCTGCTAATTTAATGGGTATTGCATTAAATCTGTAGATTGCCTTGAGTAGGATGGACATCTTAACAATGTTGATTCTTCCAGTTCATGAACATGGACTATTTTTCCGTTTGTTTGTGTCATCTTTGATTTCTTTGAGCAGTGTTTTGTAGTTTTCGTTGTAAAGTTCTTTCACGCCTCTGGTTAGGAAGATGCCAAAGTATTTGGGGTTTTTTCTGGCTATTGTGAATGGGATTGTGCTTTTTCTTTGGGTTTCTGTTTGTTTATTGTTGGTGTATAGAAATGCAATGTCTCTTGACATTGATTTTATAACCTGAGACTTTGCCAAAATCCTTTATCAGTGCAAGCAGGTTTTTGACAGATTCTTTTGGGTTTTCGAGGTATAAAATCATGTCATCTGCAAAAAGGGATAATTTGACTTCCTCTTTTCCTATTTGGATACCCTGATCTCCTTCTCTTGTCTGATTGCTCTAGCTAGGACTTCCAAAACTATGTTGAAAAGGAGGGGTGAGAGTGGGCATCCTTGTCTTGTTCCAGTTTTCTGGGGAAAGGGTTCTAATTTCTGTCTGTTTAGCAGTATGCAGGCTGTGGGTTTCTTGTAGATGGCTCTTATTATTTTGAGGTATGTTCCATCTATGTCTAAATATTTGAGGGTTTTTATCAAGAAGGGGTGCTGGATTTTATCAAAAGTGTTTTCCTCATCTAATGATATAATCATGTGGCTTTTGTTTTTACAGCTGTTAATGCATTTGATTACATTTATTGTCTTGCGAACGTTGAACCAGCCCTGTATCCCAGGAATGAAGCTTGTTTGGTGGTGATGGATGATTTTTTAGTGTGTTGTTGGACCCAGTTTGCTAGGATCTTGTTAAGAATTTTAGCATCTATATTCCTCAAAGATATTGGCCTGTAGTTCTCTTTCTTTGTTGGATCTTTACCTGGTTTGGGTATCAGTGTGATGTTAGCTTCATAAAATGATTTGGAGAGAGTTCCATCTTTCTCAACTGCCTGGAATACTTTCAATAGGATTGGTATCAGTTTCTCCTTATATGTTTTGTAGAATTCTGCTGGAAAGTCATCTGGTCCAGGGCTTTTTTCTTTTGGTAGGTAGTTTTCTTATGACATAGTCAATTTCCTGGATTGTTATTGATCTACTTAGAGTCTCGATTTCTTCTTGTTTCAACCTAAGGAAGTTGTGTGATGTCAGAAAGTCTTCCATTTCCTTTACGCTTTCAAGTTTGTTTCTGTACAAGGTACATAGTTGTCTCTGATAATCTTTTGTATTTCTTCAGGGTCATTTGTGACTTTATCTTTTGCACTTTTGATTGTGTTTATTTGGGCTTTTTCTCTCTTTTTCTTGGACAGTCTAGTTAGGGGTCCATCACTCTTGTTTATCCTTTCAAAGAACAAGCTTTTTGTTTTGTTGATTTTTTTGTATTATCTTTTTGTCTTCTATGTCCCGAATTTGGACTTTTATTTTGGTGATCTGGATTCTTCTGCTGAAGTTAGAATTTTGGTGGCCTTGCTTTTCCAGATTCCTTAGTTGATTTGTTAGGCTGTTAACTTGTGATCTTTCCATTTTCTTCATGTGAGTTTGTAGAGATAAGAATTCCCCTCTTAATACTGTTTTCATGGCATCCCAGAGGTTTTGGTAAGATGTTTCTTCATTTTCATTTGTTTCCAGATATCTTTTAATCTTTGTTTTGATTTCCATGTTGACCCAGGAGTTGTTTAGCATCATGCTATTTAAAGTCCATGTCTTTGTGGTTTTGGGGAAACTTCGCTGGTGTTGATATTTATTTTTATTCCACTATGGTCTATATCAGTATTTTTTTCAATCATGATGTAAGGATGAACCATTCATGCCTTTCTCCTAACTAGCCTGCCTCTTACCTAGATATATTTATACCTTTTTCCAGTTCTTTCTAATTTTTTGTGTATTTGTTTATTTATTCCCTGATATACTGTGTTGAGTTTTTTAAAAAGGAATGGCCAGAGGAGGCATGAGGTTCTTAGGAAGGACCTCAATGCAGACAGTAATTCATCTCTTAGCTTTGTCCCTTAGCTTTTTAGGTTCAAGAATACAGTTTTTTAGCCTGGCTCACACCTATAATCCCAGCACTCTGAGAGACTGAGGCAGGATGATTGCTTGAGGCCATGAGTTTGAGACCAGCCTGGGCAACATAGTGAGACCTCATCTCTACAACAAAATATTTTAGAAAAAGAATTCAGGTGTTTAGCCTCCTATAGCTTACAAGTCTACTCAGGAACTGTGTCACAAAAATCAAACTCATATAAGACTGATTAGAAAAACCAAATGAAAATATTTCTGATTCAGGGACTATTGTCAATGTTAAGTAAACTGAAAGCATCAATTAAGCTGACCAATGTCTGCTTTCCACCCAATTGTTCCCAATATAAACTTATGGAGTGCTTCGTAGTTCAGTGACACTAGTCATAAGGAATATCTACTGAGAATGCTTCCCTCTGGACAGTTACACAGACAGGGCAATTTTTGCCCTTTAATTTTTGCCCTCTCTTCAACTTCACTTTGGGGTGCCATGTAGACCACTGTCCATTCATGGCATAAAACAAAATTGTTACTGATTTTTTTACTTAAATTTTCAGTCTTAAGTGTTCTACCTAGTCTCCTCTATTTGTCCTGAGTTATACTCTGGGTTATTAATAGTCAATAAATGCACGATTTGTAGGGCTGTTATAGTAGATGCTGCTGTTATTGGCTGCCCACCCTCTTTTCTCACTAGGACCCTCCCTGTTAGGTAGGTAATCAGGTGCTCCACCCTCCCCTCGCCAAGCTCACCAAGCAGATGTTCTTTTCCAAGAACTTGACCCTTAAGCAGAGGTAGACCGAAAAATGTTAGCATTCCATTCTTTTCCACCCTGCCCAGTCTATCCCCATCACAAGACGGTTGTGTTTCCATCCCTAGCCTCTGGAATGAGCTGAGTTCTTGTCTATTCCTAAGCCCAGTTTTGTAGTCAATCATTGATGTTGAGAACCTCCGATGTCGATCTATCCAATTCCCTTTTCATAAGTTAGAGTCAATTTCTGTTTCTTGCAACCAGTGAATCCGAAATGACAGAGGGAAGTGATTCTGAATATAGCGAGCCTCATCTATATCATGTTGGTTTTCTCCAGCATCAGCCTTTAGAGAATCTCTGAAGAAAACTGACTATACCAGATAGTAGAATAGTTTTGTTGCGTTCAACTCATATCTGAAGGATTTTGTTAAATTTTAGAAAAAAGTATTGACTCTCTAAGAATGTACTTCCAAATAAGGTAGAGATCTGTGTTTGTGCTTGATACAAGTATACCATCTGGATAATCACTCAAATAGGAAAAGCAAGGAATGAATGATGACTAAATGGCATGGAAGTGTTTTATTTTTTCCCTGGGAGACAATATGAAGCAAATATTTTGGGGGGCTATACAGAATGCTTTGTTTCATTTCCTTTAGAGAAAATGAAGGCTAGTACTCCTCTTAGTTTATTAGGGATAGAGCATAGAATTGCATAGACAAAGAGAAAATATAATTCTGGCTTAATGTGGAGAGGTGTACTTAGGTGACTGAGGTGTGTGTGGTTGTCTTTTGGGTCTCTTAGTAAGTCTAGTGTAAGTAGGACTAGGATAAGAAGTAGAAGTAAAAGGAGAATTAGTCCTAGAATATCCTTGGTTGTGTAATGGGGATGCAATGAGATTTCATCTGAGTCTGATGAGAGTCCTGATGGGTTATTAGACCCTGTCTCATGAAGAAAATGGAGATGAACAATTACGAAGGCAGACGATAAACAGTAAAATAAAGTGAAAGGCAAAGGATCATGTTAGAGTTGCTTTGTCAACTGAAAATCCTCCTCAAATTCATTTTGCTAGGTTAGTGCCTAGATATGGAATGGCCAGTAAGAGGTAAGTAATAGCAGTGGTGCCTCAGAGGGATATTTGACCTCGTGGAAGGACATAACCTATGAAAAATTAAAATTTCTTTAAAGAATAAATGCTATTAGCCAGGCGTGGTGGCCCAAGTCTGTAATTCCAGCATTTGGAGAGACCGAGGTGGGAGGATAGCCTGACCCTGCGGATTCAAGACCAGCCCGGGCAACATGGTGAGACCTTGTCTCTACAATAAATCAAAAAATTAGCCGGATGTGGTAGCATGTATCTATAGTTCTGGCTACTTGGAAGGCTGAGGCAGAAGGATCCCCTGAACCCAGCAGGTCGACGCCGTGGTGGCCATGAGCGTGCCATTGCACTCCAGCCTGGGAGATGGAGCAAGATCCCATCTCAAAAAAAAAAAAAATCAGTGCTATTAAAAGTAAATCGCATTCTTGATCCATATCTAAACTTCATCTATATTTCAAGTATGTATACATTTAGGTGATCATTAGAGGCCTGGTTCTCTAATTCAGTGAGTTAAGAAGTTGAGTTTTATTATTATTATTATTCTGGATCACAGTGGTTGAGGAATCCTGGACTGAACTGGATAAATTCATTCATCCAACACATTTTTAAGACCTTTAAACAATCTGTGGAGAAAACTGAAGATAAACAAATCCATCTCAACCGGAATACATACATTGGTACAGTGATGTCTAGACCTATGTCTTAGGAACACAGGAAACACAGTAACACAAGACAGATAAAGTCCCTGCTCGTGTGGAGCATATATTTTATTGAGAAAATAGAAACTGTTTTTTAATAAGTTTTTTAAAATGAGATGATGATAAACTTTAACAGAGAAAAAATGGGATCACGTGAAAAGAGAGAAAAAGGATAATTACTTTAGATAGGGTGTCAAGGGAGGTCTCCATGAGGGATGTGACATTTAAGCTGAATGACAAGGAGTAGCCAGCTACAAAAGAATGAGATACAAACACTTTCCCGGAGAGGAAGAGTTCATGCAAAAGCCCTAAGCTAAATAAAGAGAAATAAAGTGTCAAGTTCAAGAAACAGACAAACAAAAAACAGCTTGTTTGTGTCATAGCGAACAAAGTGGAAAATAATTTGAAATGAAGTCAGTAAAGTAGCCATAAGTAAACCATGGAGGTTTTGTAACCTCTGCTGATGTGTTCAAATGTTACTATAAATATAACAGGAAGTTAGTTGAAGCGCAAGCAAGGAAGGGGCTTGATCTGATTCACGTTTTAGAAAGATCAATCAGGCTACTTTGGAGAAGGTAGGAGGAGCGAGTGGAGGCAGGCATGCCAGTGTGAAGACCAGCGCAGTTGTCTGGGAAATAGGCAGTGACATCTGGCTTGGGTGAGGATGGAACAGTATTGACAGCAGGGAAAAGAGAAAGTCAGACATGTTTAGAGGTAGCAGCAACAGAAGCTAGTGATGAATTAAACATGGCACTTGCGGAAAACAGGGGAGTCGAGGTTGACTCTTAGATCTTTAACTCGAGTAACTGAATGGTACCATTCACTGAAAAGAAACTAAATAGAGAAGAGGTGGGCTTGGGGGTGGACACCAAGAGTCCCATCACAGACAACCCAGTGAAGGTGTTGTCTGTTAGACACCCTGTAGATACATCCACCAGCCAGTGTAATACTCTATGAGTATTTAAATATGTGAGCCCAGCTCATCAGCCTAGGTGGTATGTCAAGCCATGAGTGAGGTTACTTCAAGAGGGTATATGGTTACAGAAGAGAATGACACCCAGAACAAAGCCCTGGAGAATGACAATATTTGGGGGTTGAGCAAAGACAGAAGCATCCTCACCATCAACAACAACAGCAAAGGAACAGAGAAAACAGTAAGAAGGAAGGAAAGTGATGTATGATGTCACCACCAAGGAAGGAAAGTATTTCAAGGAAAGAGTGATGAACTGTGTCACTTGTGCTGAAGAATTGAGTTGGATAAGCAAAAGATCTGCGATGAGAATGCTACTAGGGACCCTGATATCTGGGAGATTTCTGGGTGCAGTTCAATTTCATGTAGTCCTTCTTTTAATTTCTTTTTCTTTTCTGAGTTGGAGTCTCACTCTGTCACCCAGACTGGAGTGCCATGGCACGCTCACAGTTACCCCAGCCATCAAGGTGAGGGGCTCAAGTGATCCTTTTGCCTCAAGCCTTCCAAGTAGCTGGAACTGCAGGTATGTCCCATTATGCCCAGCTAATTTTTCTGATTTATTGTAGAGATGAGGTCTTGCTAAGTTGCCCAGTCTTGTCTCGAATCCATGGGCTCAGGCAATCTTCTCACCTTGGCCTCCCAAAGTGCTGGGATTATAGGCGTGAGCCACCATGTCCGATCTTTTTTTTTTTAAGTTTGGAGTTCCACTCTGTTGCTCAGGCTGGAGTGCAGTGGCATTCTCACAGCCACTGTAGCCTCGACCTGTTGGGCTCCGGAGATCCTTCTGCCTCAGCCTTCCAAGTAGCTGGAACTACAGGCATGCACTACCATGCCCAGTTAATTTTTTGATTTATTGTAGAGACAAGGTCTCACCAAGTTACCCAGGCTTGTCGCGAACCTGTGGGCTCAGGCAATCCTCTCATCTCGGACTCCCAAACTGCTGGAATGACAGGCTTGAGCTATGGTGTCCAGCCCCTTCTTTTAGTTTCAATGAACAATTTCTGAGTATCTACTGCTTCCAGTTATAAGGCCAAAGGAGAAAGATAGAGATGAAAAAGTCCAGGAACTTAGACTGGAAAAGAAAGGTGTGGAAACAAATAGCCATAATTCACATGTTTGATAAGTTACATAATAAAAGCATATTTAATATGGCATGAGGATAGCAGAGTGATTAAGATAGAGGAGTATGTAATCGATATTACACAGCCATAAAGAAGAACAAAATCATGAACTTCACAGCAACCTAGATGAACTTAGAGTCTATAATACTGAGTGATCCTTCACAGAAACAAAGAGCTGAGTATTACATGTTCTCACTCATAAGTGGACCTTGAACAACTACTGTAATACTATAAGAAAAGGATTGACAGTAGCAGGAAACTGCCGGGGGGAGTGGGGGTGGGGAGGTGGGACTGACAGTGGTCGAAATCTACCTGGGGGGGGCACACCTCATCAACAAGGGTACCTGCACAATGAATATTTGTATACCTAACCCTGAATTGTACCCCACAATTAAAAAAAAAAGATAGCAGTGTATGAAGTCTTGGCACAGCTGCTTGATAGCAATGTGACAAACAAGTCGTGTTATTCTCAACAGATTGGACCACTCAGTCTGAGCACGTTGAGTGGTAGGAAGCATTTAATAAATGCCAGTCATGGAATGTAAATTGAAAAGAGAATGAGAAATGTCTGAAAGAATTGAGTTAATGTCCCAGAGAAGGTGACATATCTGCACTGGGTCCCGAAAGAGCAGTGTGGAGTCTATCAGGCCTTACAAGATGTATACAGGAATTCCAATTGAAGAGAAAGAGTTGGAAAGGCATGACCTACACAGGGACGTGAGTTCAGCTCGGTGTGGCTAGTCATTGGGCGGGGAATGTCTAATGTTGAATCAGGCGTGGCTAAGACTAGAGGTGAAGAGCCTTGTAGACCATGTTAAATGATTTGGACCTTGACCTTCAGATAGTGAGAATTCGAAGGAGGTTCTTAGGCAGAGGTATGGCATGGTTAGGGATGTGTTTTGGAGAGATAGCTATTGGCAATCGGAAACATGGGGTGAAGGAAGTGAAGCCAGAAGGCTTTTGATGTCAGCATGCTAGATCCTGTAGAAACAGATATATACCCAAGTAAGAAAGACATAGAAAAACAGCATTAAGGTAAGAAAGTTTGATTTTGGTGATCTTGGAAAGTTTGACTTTGATCCCCCAGGAGGTTTAGTCAAGGAATTTGGAGGCCTTTGAATGGTGATAAGTACCTGGAACTGAGAACAGTGGTAGAGGAATGGAAGATGAAGGAGTGGGCTCTACAGACACAGATGTAGGGTAAGAGGAAGAGTTGAAGAAGACCCTAAGAGTCCTTGGTCTTTAGGTGACCCCCCAAAACGTCTTTAGGTGAACCCAGAAAATCCTGGGCCAGGACACTCTTGCGGTGGAAGAATAACTGAATCTGTGGTTGCCAAAGTACAAAGGGTTTTCTTGCACATGACAGCCTGTAATCTTTATAGCACCTTGTAGCATAACTGTTATTATCACCACATTGCCTATGAGACTCAGAATGATTAAGAGAATTGCTCAAGGTCCTGGTTAGTGAATGAATTCCAGAGGGAAGTTCGCGTTCGTTTCTCCAGAAGCCCAGAGAAGAACTTGTTCTAGACCACAGCAGCCTGTCAGAAAGCAGGAGGAAGAAGAGGAGGAAAAAGGAGGAGGAGGAGGAGGAGGAAGGGAAAGGGAAGAGGAAGAGGAAAAGAAAGAGGAAGAAGAAGAAGAAGAGGAAAATATGGTTTGTATTATCTTCCAGATTTACATGAACTCAGTTTTGCCCAATTCAAATTCTACATGTATAACCCAACATTCTGAACCATAAATCAGTGTTCTTCATTCAGGAAAAGATCTCTAAGTTATTATCTAGACCAGTGTATAGACGCAGGACTAGGCCCCAGGCTCACAGGCTCTCTGTGTGGATCAGACACATGAGATGAAGTAGAAGATACACGCGATGGAATCAGAGTGGGATTGCTGTTTCTTTGTTGTTAGGCACCTTTTTAAATACAATGAGCACAAATGCCATAGAAATACACAGAGGGTAGCACAAGAAGAAGTGATGTTGCCTATTAAATGCCTCTTCAGATCACACATCATCAACCCCTCTCACCAGGTACACAGCCAGCCATGCCTTCTAGGAACTCAAGAGTTGGAAATAAAGCCTGACTTTTGGAGCAAAGTGAGGCAGCCTCTGATGAATTATAAAAGACAAAACGAAATTTAAAAGAAATCTGAGCCAGGCAGGGTGGCTCACGGCTATAAATCCCAACACTTTGGGGATGAAGACGAAAGGGTTGCCTGATCTCACAGGTTCAAGACCAGCCTGGGCAACTTGGCAAGATCTCATCTTTACAATAAATCAAAAAATTAGCCGGACATGGCAGCACGTGCCTGTAGTTCCAGCTATTTGGAAGACTGAGGAGGAAATATCGCCTAAACCAGTAGGCTGAGGCTGTGGTGGCCGTCAGTGTGTCACTGCACTCTAGCCTGGGCAACAGAGTGAGACACCAACTCAAAAAAAAAAGAAAGAAAAAAATGATACCAAGATTGGGCATGGTGGCTTACACCTGTAACCCCAGCATTTTGGGAGGCTGAGGTGGGAAGATTGTTTGAGCCCAGAAGTTTGAGACCAGTCTGGGCAGCATAGTGAGACCTTGTCTCTACAAAAAAAAAATATTTTTTTTTAAATAAAAATAAAAAAATTCGCTGGATGTGGTATCATACACACATGTAGTCTCAGCAACTTGGGAGGCTGATATGCGAGAATCACTTGAGTCCAGAAAGTCAAGGCTGCAGTGAGCCAGGTTCATACCACTCAACTCCAATCTGGGTGACAGAGTGAGACTCTTTCTTGAAAAAAAAGAAATAATACCAGTATTTTATACTCAAATGACTAGTAGAGCACTCAAGTTAGCAGTGAAAGGGAGATTAAGAAATGATCCATGTCTGCCAGTAGAGGAATGGGCCTGAACACTCTGAACATGTAATTGCAAATTCACCACTTTGCCTTCAATTCAAATAAGTTCACTGTGCCCCCTGCAGGGCTCGAAAAAGAATGCCTGGGTTGGTTTTGGTTTAGATTGTTCCACTGTCAAGTGCAGTACTATTCTGATACAAACAGGATGAAAAGATAAATATGTATCATCTCAGTCTATCAGACGAAGGAGAGTTTAGTTTCACCAGCTTGAAGTTGGGTTTGTGAAGTTTGTAATCAGAGGAATCAGTACCCTGGGACTGTCAATCTTTCTTTCTTTAAAAAGACACACAAATTATTTAAGGTGCAAATAACTTTAGAGAAAAATATGATCTTTTTTCTTCACCTTATTAGGCATAATTTGCCTCTTTCTGACTTTTCTGATTTTTAACTTTGTATATGCTTAGTTTTAAATGGTTATAACATATAGTAAGACCTCATTTCAAAATTTTTTTTTAAATTAAATGTTTAGTGTGTACACACACACACACACACACACACACACACACACACACACGGTCTCACTCTGTCACCTACTGAACTTCTTTTAATTATTTTTTTTAATTTTGTAGAGATGAGGTCTCATTATGTGGCCCAGGCTGGTCTCGAACTCCTGGGCTCAGGCAACCCTCTTGCCTCAGCCTCCCAAAGTGCTGAGATGACAGACATGAGCCACCACACCTGGCAATTTAATTTTTAATCAGTCAATATTTGCACACTTCTTTACATACAAAAGACAACTTCTTTATCATTTTAAATGATTGCAGAAACATCTATGAAGTTACTGGGTAATAATTTACTTAAGCCTGTTCATATTCTTAGACTTCAGAGCTTTCACCAGTATTTAATCTAAATGATGTATGGAAACCATTTATTGGTTGCCCTTTGAATTAATTCTTTTCTTTTTTTTTTTTTGAGTTGGAGTCTCACTCTTGTCGCCCAGGCTGGAGTGCAGTGGCATACTCACGGTCACTGGAGCCTCCACCTACTGGACTTAAGCAACCCTTCTGCCTCAGCCTTCCAAATAGCTGGAACTACAGATGCACGCCACCACGTCCAGCTAGTTTTTGTGATTGTAGAGACGATGTCTCACCAAGTTGCCCAGACTGGTCTCAAACCCGCGGGCTCATGCAATCTTCTTGCCTTGGCCTCCCAAAGTGCTGGGATAACAGGCGTGGTCATTGACTAGTGGCAGATGTAAAGGCTCTGGAAGAAGAAAGCTTCGAGTTCAGATCCCAACTTTGGCACTTTTAGGCCCTGTGCCAGTGAAAATACGATATCCCCTTTGAAGCTCAGACGTTTCTTCCTGAGAATGGGACTAGTAAGTTATAACCGAGAAAACATAAACACAACATCTTCAATGTGGCTGCGATATGGTCACAGCGTCTTGAAGGATTGTGCTGCGACAAAAATGATTAAGTAGTCTTCCCTGGTCCTGATCCTCCCCTTCCAAAACGCAGTCCAGTCATCCATTAAGATAATGCCTACTCACTCCCCAGCTCTTTTCCACTTAAAGAGGAGGATTTTTAATGGCTGAGCTAGAAACCAAGGTATCTAACACAGTAAGAGAAGGAAAGAAGAGAGAAAGTTTCGTAGAAGGCAGAGCCTGGTGGGACGGTTTGAGAGCCTTGACCTGTGCAAGATTCTGGAGCATCCACGAAAATGGGAGAGTGAAGGCAGCGGCTTAGATCTTTTCAGCCCCGGAGGTGAAATGACCCCAACCCACCAGTCACCACCAGCAGCAGCAACACCAGCAAGTGACTGAGACCTCCTGAATCATTTCTCTTCCTGCCAAATGCTAAGCCCCTCTAGAGGGGAAGGGCAGGAAGGGGGAAGGAGACGCAGGCAAGTCCCAGAAGGCAGAGCTCCAGGACAAATCTTGTTTCCTCACCTTGAAAGAAGACTGCCGATAAGCCTCTAGAATTATTAGTAATTTAGTTCAATGTTGACATTTTAACAAGACCCCAGGCTTGCTTCCTTAAGCTGGCAGATGAAAAGAGTAGAATGAGCCTTTCCCTCTAGCATGAGGGTATCACGTTTTAAGAAACTAAGTCATGCAAGTCTCTTTTAAAACTGGTGCCCCAGTCCGTGGTCTGTTAGGATCCAGGCTGCACAGCAAGTGAGTGGCGGTTGAGCAAAGGAAGCTTCATCTGTATTTACGGACACTGAGCATCACTCGTGCTTCCGCCTGAGCTCTGCCTCCTGTCAGATCAGTGGTGACATTAGATTCTCATAGGAGTGCAAACCCTATTGTGAACTGCACATGCGAGGGATCTAGGCTGTGAGGGATCTGGATTGCGCGCTCCTTATGAGAATCTGAAGCCTGGTGGTTGGAGGTGGAGTTCAGACAGTGATGCTGGCGCTGGGAAGCTGCTGCAAATACAGATCAACATTAGCAGTTGACTATGCAGACTAATGCAGATAATGTTGACTATGCAGACACCATGATATATCAATTGCTTGCTGATGTCAAAACCCTCTCAGTGAGTGGCAGTGAGTTGATGTACTTCAGTTGTACAGCTGCATCTGGTGGCAGGCTTTTGGTCAGAATCTGACACTCATTTTAGTCTGCATGTGGCCCACCCATTATCTTATTTACCACTTCTCTCTGCACCTCTTTTGCACCTTGTGCACTTGTCTTGGTCACAGTTTTGCTAAGCCCACGAGCTAATCCTAGACAAAATGAGTGAAAAAACAAATGTCACTGGAGAGGGTCTGAAAAGGGGGAAGGACACAGTGATGAGACAGCAGAAGACTCTAAGACTGCCACCAAAAAGAAAGCTGCATTTGAAAGAAAATACCAAGAGTCCTACTTAAATTATGAGTTTGTTGCAACAGGTAATTCACGTTCTCCAAGCCAACTTTGTATAATAATGGCGACTGGCTATCCACCGAAGCCATGGAAACTTCAAAACTGCTTCACCACATGGGGACCAAGTACCCTGCATTAAAAGACACGCGTTTGGAGTTTTTCAAAAGAAAAAAAAAAGCATGAACACCCAAAAAAAACAGAAGCGAAAGCAATTATTGAAAGCCCGCACTCCATTAAATATATCTGCACTGAGAGCACCATTCTTAGTGGCTAACCACATTGCTAAAGCTAAGAAGCTCTTTACTATTGGCGAAGAGTTGATCCTGCTGCTACTAAGGACATTTGTCATGGGCTGTAAGGAGAGACTGCAGTTCAAAAGGTGGCACATGTTCCTCTTTTGGCTAGCCCCATAATTGGATGAACTGATGAAATAGCAGAGAATATTGAAGCACAATTGTTAGAGAGGATTAATGAGTCAGTGTGGTATGCAATCCAGGTTGACGAGTCTACCAATGCTGACAACAAGGCAACAATGCTTGTTTTGGGGTTTTTTTCAGGAGTATGTATGTATGTGCACTTTTGTTGCCAACCAATACCATTGCTGTAGGACTATTTAGGTCTTTGAATGATTATATATCAGGAAAACTAAACTGGCCAGTTTGTGTTATGCATAGACTTAGTGGCTGCCATGACTGGACAGCTTTCTGGTGTCACTACTAGAGTGATCAAAGAGGTCACTTCTGAATATGAATCTACACACTGTGACATACATAGAGAAATGCTGGCTAGCCAAAAAATGTCACCCGAATTTATCAAGATTTTGCAGGATGTGATTAAAATTATCAACCACATTAAAGAACATGTCCTTAACTCACATCTGTTCACGCAACCCTGTGAGGAGATGGGCACAGAGCACACGTCTTCTCTTATACACAGAGGTAAGATGAATGGCTTTTGAAAGGTATACTACTGATCAGAGTCTCTGAGTTTGAGAGCCACACCAAATATTTCTTTTAGAAAAACAGTCACCACTGACAGCACATTTCAGTGACACAGAATGGGTCGCAAAACTTTCTTACTGTGTGACACATTCAACTTGCTCAAGGAACTCAGTCTGTCACTTCAGGGGAGAATAACTGCATCCAAGTTGGCAGATAAAGTGACTAGTGGCCACATTCAAAGTCAAACTGGAATTATGGGGGCAGTGAGTGAACATTAGGATTCCTGACAAGTTTCAAACATTAGCAGAGATTTTGAAAGAGACTGAGCCAGGGCCTTGTTTCTCCGAGCTGGTGCGTGATCACCTATCTCAGCTTTGTGAGGAGTGTGAGCATTACCTCCCAACCGCAAAAGACTCCCAACGTGGGAAGAAATGGATCCCTGACCCATTTGTGAATAAGCCAGACGAGTCAATTTTGTCCATGCTAGAAGAGGATCAACTGATAGAGATCGCAAATGACGATGGCCTTAAAAGTATGTTTGAGAAGACTTCCAATCCCCGTACATTCTGGATTAACGTCAAGACAGAATATCCTGAGATTGCCACAAAAGCACTGAATAGCCTGCTTGTATTTCCAACACCCTGTCTTTGCAAAGCAGGGGTTTCTGCAGTGTCAGCAACCCAAACGAGATTACACAGTAGACTGGACATAAGCAACACACTTCGGGTGTCACTGTCTCCCATCACTCCCAGATAGGACATCTAATTGCAGCAAAACAAGCTCAGGGCTCCCATTGATTCTGCATTATGGTGAGTTGTATAATGATTTCTTTGTAGATTACAATGTAATATTAATAAAAATAAAGTGCTTAATAAATGTAATGCACTCGAATCATCCTGAAACCATCACCCCACCCCATCCTCCCACCTGGTTCTTGGAAAAATTGTCTTCCATGAAACCAGTCCCCACTGTTTTAAAAAGCAGCCATGGTTTTTGTTTCATACATATACCCACTCCTTCCTGTATGTGTGCTATACCACAAACTCCCAGAATAATTTACTTTATAGATCCCTCTTAGAAGACAGGGACCACCTGAGAACACATTGATTGTAAAGGAGCATTAATTGAAGAGAATTTCCTATAGGTAGGAGTACACAGTTGTTTCTGTGTTACCAAGGACCCAAACACAGCAAAAACAGATCTGTCAACAGAATCCTTCCTTCTACAATCTTTCACATATACCCTGCTTTAAGCAAAGACAGAAACTTTGCACGACAGACACTGCACTGTGCCTCTATGAGCATTAGCTAAATGCACTGCAATCGCTCTGCGTTGCTACCCAGTTGAATCGCCTCCTTCCATTGTGTTCTGGGCAACATGGAATTTCTGGCAAAGGATTTTGAACCACAGTGGCTGAGGGATTAAAAGGGAATGTGCACTAGTGGGAGTTCATCATTGCTGCAAAACTGAAACAAGCAAAGGGAAAATGTCATGCTAGATATCAAAATGTAGTTGTTTTTTTTGCAGTGGTTAGAAATCCTCACAAGGAAATAGTCAAGGGAACCATTGATTAGGAATAGGTGGAAGGTGCTTTGACATGAAGAATAACCCCATTGTCATCACAACTTGCCGGCAGCTGACAAATAGTAGTAGGGACCAACTTGCACGTTGTGACTTGTTTGTTTGTTTTGAGTTGAGATCTCACTCTGTTGCCCAGGCAGGAGTACAGTGGCATGATCATAGTTCACCACAGTCTAAACCTTCTGTACTCAGGTGATCCTTCCACCTCAGCCTCTCAAGTAGCTGGGACTATAGGCTCATGCCACCATGCCTGGCTCATTTTTTGTTTGTTTGTTTGTTTGTTTGTTTGTTTGTTTGTAGAGATGAGGTCTTGTTATGTTGCTCAGGCTGGTCTCAAACTCCTGGGCTCAAGCAATCCTCCCACCTTGGCTTCCCGAAGAGCTAGGATTACAGGTGTGAGCCACTGTACCTGGCCTGCACATCACGACTTTATGGGATTTGAAGACAGCATGGAGCAGAGACATGTCTTCTTGGGGGATATACTTCCTTCATAGCAGTGATATTCCAAGTGTGGTCCAGACCAACAGCATTAGTGTCACCTGGAACCTGTTGAAAACATTCATTCTTGAGGTCCACCCACCTTCACAAATCAAAGGCTCTCGGGTGAGACCCAGCAATTTGCACTGTAACAAATCTTCCAGGCAATTCCAATGCCTGCTAAAGTTTGGGAGCCACTGGAGTTGTGTTTAAATTAGGCTTTAAGGCCGGGCTCAGTAGCTCAGTCTGTCATCCCAGCACTTTGGGAGGCAGAGGCGAGTGGAATGTCTGAGCCTGCGGGTTTGAGACACGTTCAGGCAACTTGGCGAGACCACATCTCAACAATAAATCAAAAATTAGCTGGGCGTGGTAGCGCATGCCTGGAGTTCCGGCTACTTGGAAGGCTGAGGTGGAAGGATCGCCGGAGCCCAGCAGGTTGAGGCTGCGGTGGCCAGGATCATGCCACTGCACTCCAGCCTGAGTGATGGAGTGAGACTCCAACTCAAAAAAATATACGAATTAAATAGTAAATAAATAAAGCTTTAATTTCCACACTACACCATCGTGTGTGTGTGGGCATGCACGCACATGTGAGGACATCTAAAATTTCTAAAAAGTTATTAACCTTTAAACTGTTGCTTGTTTTAATCCTGTAATATTAGTGAGAAAAATGATAAACACAAAAGTGGAGTCAATGAATAGCAATAAATAATCTAAAATGATAGAAAAACATAAGCAGGATAATATATAAATAGTTTATTGTTTTCTCTTCATCAGCAGTTGAGAGTGACCCCTCGAAGTTCCACTGATGCAAAAATGATATTTGTTTTCTGTTTTGTTGTTTGTTTGTTTTTGTTTTTTATTTTTGAGCTGGAGTCTCTCTCTGTCACCCAGACTGGAGTGCAGTGGCAGATCCCGGCCACTGCAGCCTCGACCTGCTGGGCTCTGGCAATCCTTCCACCTCAGCCTTCCAAGTAACTGGAATTACAGGCGCGCGCTACCATGCCCG
>NW_007248697.1:453968-472798 GCF_000164805.1 Carlito syrichta
CTCTGCCTCCCAAAGTGCTGGGATTGCAGGCTGAGCCACCGAGCCCGGCTCTTATTTGTTTTCATTGGGAAGAAGTCTTAGGAACGTCTGTTGCCACCTTCTCGTTTTATGGGTGAGGACTCTGAATGGGGAGTAGTTTTACTGACATGCCATGTTAAACAGCAAGTTCATGATCCTGGGTCTGAGAAGGAAAGCACGTGGGTAAAAGTTTAAATTGAGTAGATATTCCTTGCATGTTTTTTTTTTTCTTTTTTTGAGTCGGATCTCGCGCTGTCACCCAGGCAGGAGTGGAGTGGCATGCTCACAGCTCACGGCAGCCTCGACCACCCGGGCTCAGGCAATCCTTCCCCCTCACACTCCCAAGTATCTGGGACTACAAGCACATGCCACCACACCTGGCTAACTTTTTTTCTTTTTTGAGTTGGAGTCTCACTCTGTCACCCAGACTGGAGTGCAGTGTCACGCTCCCAGCCACTGCAGCCTCCACCTGCTGGGTTCCGGCAATCCTTTCTCCTCAGCCTTCCAAGTAGCTGGAACTACAGGCACACACTACCACACCCGGCTAATTTTTTTGCTTTATTGTAGAGATGAGATCTCGCCAAGTTGCCCAGGCAGGTCTTGAACCTGCGGGCTCAGGCAATCCACTTAACTCAGCCTCCCAAAGCGCGGGATTACAGGCTGAGCCACTGAGCCTGGCAACATTTTTTTAAGATTGGAAAATATAGTTTATTTAGATAGTAGGGGAGGAGGGAAAAGTTAGGAAAACATAATCGTCATACCCTAAAGAGTGCGTGGCCACACCAGAGTTTAGTAAAGCAATGGGCTAATTTTTTAATATTTAAAATTTTTGTAGTGACAATGTCTTACTATGTTGCCCAGGCTGGTCTCGAATTCCTGGCCTTAAGCCATCCTCCCCCTTTGGCCTTTGTAATGTGCTAGGATTACCTGCACAAGCCATCATACTAGGCCTGAATAGATAGTCTTGAATTGGGGGAGGAGGGTGATAAAGTGCTTAACCACATTTTGTGAAGTTATATGGAACATTCAGATTGCCTCGTCCTTCTCCTGCCTCCTGTGTGACAGCTGCTCAGACGCGTGTAGCTAGAGAAACACAGCTCTGTCAGGGGGAAACGGTCCAACATATAGGTTAGCACCGCGGCCCCAGCTGCCGGGCTGGCTTTGCCAGGGGAATGAAAGAGTCTTTTCAATCCCTGTTTTCTCCCTCCCCCGTGCCAGGCTCAGCACCAGCACCACCCCCACCTTCCATCTGTGAACGCTTTCTTCAACTCTGGAAGGAAATCATAAGCTCCTTGCCCAAAAAGGATTACTCTTAAGTGAGTAAGGGGACAAGCTTTGTTAAAATTATTAAGCACCATTGTTTTACTTAGGTTCTATTACTCTCCTTCTTTCAGCAGTCACTGGGGCTGGGGAGAAGTGTCATTTTTAAGGGATGCTATTTGTCCCAGCCCCTCTGAGGGCCTCAGCATCTTCAGAAGGCAACAAGTTGGAGGGTCAGGTCCAGGTCCATGTCTTCATTCTTCTTATAGTGCTGAGTTCACTGCCTAGCACACAACAAGGGCTCCATAAATGTTGGGTGAATTGCTGAGTGAATGTGAGTCAACAATGAGGGAAAATGGTAATATGAAGAATAGCAGATATTACTTGGTTGTCAGCTGGTAAGGATAGTTCCTTGGTTTGTTACTTTTCTGGTAAGAGTAAAGACAGTAAGAGGACATGGAATCATGGATGTTGTTGTTGTTGTTATTGTTATTGTTTGGGGTTTTTTGAGTCAGAGTCTCACTCTGTTTTGGTCCAGGCTGGATTGCAGTAACACTATCATGGTTCACTGCAGCCTCACCCTCCTGGGTTCAGATGATCCTTCCACCTCAGCCTCTCAAGTAGCTGGGACTACAGGCACTCGCTACCATGCCCAGTTAAATTTTTAAACATTTTTTTGTTGAGACAAGGTCTCACTATGTTGCCCAGGCTGATCTCAAACTTCTGGGCTCAAGTGATCCTCCTGCCTTGGCCCCCCAGAGTGCTGTGATTACAGGCGTAAGCCACCACACCAGGCCTGTACTGCATTTTCTTTCTTTATCCAGTTCACTGTCGATGGGCACTGGGGTTGGTTCCATGTTTTTGCTATTGTGAATAGTGCTGGGAGGAACGTGCAAATGTCTTTTCAGTAGAATGATCTGTGCTCCTTTGGGTATACACCCAGAAGTGGAATTGCTGTGTCGAATGGTAGAGTTCCTTTTAGTTCCTTGAGAAACCTCCAAACTGTTTTCCACAGGGGTTGATCTTACATTCCCACCAATAGTGTATGAGTGTTCCCTTTTCTCCACAACCTTGCCAACACCTGTTATTTTTTGACTTTTTAATAAACACCTCCTGACTGGTGTGAGATGGTATCTCACTGTAGTTTTGATTTGCATTTCTCTGATGATTAGTGATGTTGAACGTTTTTTCGTATGGTTGTTGGCCACTTGTATGTTTTCCTTTGAGAAGTATCTGTTCATGTCCTTTGCCCACTTTTTAATGGGGTGTGTTTTGTTTCCTGTCAATTTGTGTGAATTCCTTATAGATTTTGGATATTAGACCTTTGTCAGATGCATAGTTGGCAGTTTTTGTGTTTGTTTTAAATAAGAAGGAGGGTTGGGCATGGTGGCTCATGCCCATAATCCCAGCATTTTGGAAGGCCAAGGTGAGAGGATTGCCTGAGTCCACAAATTTAAGAGCAGCCTGGCCAACTTGGCAAGACCTCTTCTCTACAACAAATCAAGAAAAATTAGCCAGGCATGATGGCGCATGCCTGCAGTTCCAGCTACTTGGGAGGCTGAGGCGGAAGGATCATGTGAGCCCAGCAGATCAAGGCTGCGGTGGTTGTGGGCGTGCCACTGCACTCCAGCCTGGGTGACAGAGTGAGACTCTGACTCAAAAATAAAATAAAATAAGGAGGGGTAAAATATATTAGCTGGAGAATCACAGAAACTGAAGAAGAAATATTTTGCTTCAGTGACTGATAAACATAATCCCAGTAAACTCTTTCTGTGTCTTTTTTGATGGTCCTTCTTCCTCCAAAACTTTCCAGATTTTTTTGTGATCATTTGGAAGCTCATCGAAGCCTGGTAAGGGCAAAAGACATATCTGTGTTACTCCTATATCCTCAGCAGCGAATATAGTGCTTTAACATATTGGCAAAATGGAAGAGAGAAAAGAAAGAACAAACCAAATCTGTTTTTTGTTGACATGTTTACAATATTCCAACTGATTGTTTCCTTGAGAGAAAATTGATAAGCCTAAATGTTTTACAGCCACAATCATGTTACAGGGCAAAGATCTATGAACATTAATGTATGTGTATTGAACCCTTTTCTTGTATATAATATTTAGACCTAAAGCCTGTTGGAATGAGAACAGGAAACACAAATAAATTATGTGCCTAAAATTCAAAAATTAGAATGTATTATTATTATTGGTAGTATTCTTGTCAGGGCCTCACTCTGTTGCCCAGGCTGGAGTGCAGTGGCATGATCATGGCTCACTGCAGCCTCGAATTCCTGGACTCAGGTGACCCCCCCTACCCTGCCCCTACCTCAGCCTTCTGAGTAGCTAGGATTGCAGGCATGTGCCACCATGCCCACCTGATTTTTTGTTTTGTTTTGTAGGTCTCTTTATATTGCCCAGCCTGGTCTCGAACTCCTGGGCTGAAGCAATCCTCTCACCTCGGCCTCCCAAAGTGCTGGGATTACAGACATGAACCACGATGCCTGGCCAGAATGTATTGTTTTTAAAAACATAGGAGAAATACTTTTTAAATTTGTGTCTGTAATTATGTTTGGACAAAAAATTCTTTCAGGCATATTTTAATTGAACTAGACCACTGTACCAACTGACTGTATCATCACATTGGTGAGTGAGAAGATGCCACCAGTGGACAGAAGCCCTGCTTCCCTCTCGCTTGCTTAGATACTTAGGCTGGGAGAACACTGCCATCTACCTCTCCTTTCGTGTCAGATCTCTGCTCTAAGAGGAGCACCCAGGGTTTTTTTCCCCTCAAACTAAACTAATTTTTTTTTTTTTGAGTTACAGTCTCACTCTGTCGCCCAAGCCGGAGTGCAGTGGTACGATCCCGGCCACCGCAGCCTTGACCTGCTGGGCTCAGGTGATTCTTCTGCCTCAGCCTTCCAAGCAGCCAGAACTACATGCACACGCTATCACGCCCAGTTAATTTTTTGGTTTATTGTAGAGACAAGTTCTCACCAAGTTGCCCAGGCTGATCTTGAACCCCCAGGCTCAGTCAATCCTCTCACCTCGGCCTCCCAAAGTGCTGGGATTATAGGCTTGAACCACTGTGCCCGGCCTATTTTAATTATTTTACATTTTAAAAAATATTTATTTTTTTGAGTCAGAGTCTCAAAAAAATAAATAAATTTTTTTCCAGGTTAGAGTGCAGTGACATGATCACGACTCACTATAGCCTCAACCTCCTGGGTTCAGGTGATCCTCCTGCTTCAACCTCCTGAGTAGCTGTGACTATAGGCACCCACCACCATGCCCGGCTTAATTTTTTTTTTAATTTTTTTGTAGAGATGAGGTCTGTGTTGCCCAGGCTGGTCTTGAACTCCTAGGCTCAAGCAATCCTCCCACCTTGGCCTCTCAAAGTGCTGGGTGTGAGCCACTGCACCTGGCCTAAACTATTTTAAAACCAAAAGAAGATTCATGTAGACTTTCAGTCTTTTATAATTAATAATTATACTTATTTATTATAAATATAAAGTTCAGAACACAGCTGCACTGACCGTTTCAGCTGAAAACTAAGTTGAGTATCACAGAGTCAGCACTTTGCACACAACAGGTGCTCAAATGTTTGATCGATTCATTGAAATTCACTGAAATCTAGAACATCATTTCTTTGAAGACAGGAAGTTGCAGTGGGGAGAGAAATATAAAGTTACCTTTGAGATCATAAGACGTGTAGAGCCCAGAGGGTGGTGTGCCAGGAAAGGGCAGTGGTGCCAAAGGCCATGATGTCATGGGATAATTTTGGGAGCGAGATAGGACAAGATTCCATGGAATGTGCGACAGTTGTCCTGGATCTAGAAAGCAAAGAACTGTGGAATGCAAGGTCTGTTCCAGAACAGCTGGGTGCGTGGCACGGCTGCAGCACAGAAGATGTGAACAGGGAAGTGAGACGAGGCTGGGTGGGAAGGAAGACCCGATTTTACGAGGGGCTTGAGCACCTTTCTAAAGAGCTTGGATTTCTTCCCCAGACAATGTGGAGTCATTAAAGGTGGATAAGCAAGAGAGGGAGGCACATGGATTGTGTTTTAGGAAACTCTGGTTCCGGATAGAGACCAGATGAGTTCAGAGAGACCAGAGAGATGTGGCTGCTGATGGAATGGTGGCCGTGGGATGTTTAAAGACATTTGGAAGGTTGAATGTATAGGGTTTGGTGACCAGTTCTCTGTGAGAAGGGATGAAGAGACCAGAGGATGAGTCCTTACTCCTAACACACTAGACACTCCAGAGGGAGGTGATATGTCTTTAAGTCCAGTCTTGTGTTCCACAGATGTTCATTGTCTGCCTGTTTTGTTGCAGGTGTTGTGCTAAACTCTGGAGCTACAGAGATAAAAAGGTCATTGTACTAAGGCCACCTGCAGTATATACACTTTAACATTTCTCACCTTACAAAATCAAAAGACTAAGGAGGCTGGGCACGGTAGCTCACACTGGTAATCCTTTTGGAGGTCAAGGTGGGAGGATCACTTGAGCCCAGGAGTTCAAGACCAGCCTGGGCAATATAGGGAGACCTTGTCTCTACAAAAAAAAAAATCAAAACATTAGCCAAGGATGCTGACACATGCCTGTAGTCCCAGCTACTGAGGAGGCTGAGGCAGAAGGCTCTCCTGAGCCCTGAAGTTCAAGGTTGCAGTAAGCTGTAATTGTGCCACTGCACTCTATCCTGGGTGACAGGGTGAGACCCGACTCAAAAACAAAACAAAACAAAAAGCCAACAAGATAACTTTGGAAAAATATTGCAAGCCGGGCTCGGTGGCTCAGCCTGTAATCCCAGCACTATGGGAGGCCGAGGTGAGTGAATTGCCTGAGCCCGCGGGTTCGAGACCTGCCCAGGCAACTTGGTGAGACCTCATCTCTACAATAAATCAAAAAAAATAACTGGGCATGGTAGTGTGTGCCTGTAGTTCTGGCTAATTGGAAGGCTGAAGGCAGAAGGATCGCCGGAGCCCAGCAGGTCGAGACTGTGGTGGCCGGGAGCGGCCACTGCACTCCAGTCTGGGTGACAGAGCGAGACTCCAACTCAAAAAAAAAAAAGATATTTTACTATGACAATAAAACATTTGGGGGGAGGAAGTTGGGCAGATAAATAAAAATGAACAAGGCTAATAATAACATAGCAACCTATGGCAATTGTATAGACTATAACACACACAAACACACATTGACAGTAGGAAAAATAGAAAGTGTATACACCAAACTGGTTTTTTTTTTTTTTGAGTTGGAGTCTCACTCTGTCATCCAGGTTGGAGGACGGTGGCACACTCACGGCCACCACAGCCTCACCCTGCTGGGCTCAGGTGGTCCTTCCTTCTGCCTCAGCCTTCCAAGTAGCTGGAACTACAGGCACGCACCACCATGCCCGGATCATTTTTTGATTTATTGTAGAGATGAGGTCTCACCAAGTTGTCCAGGCTGATCTCCAACCTGCAGGCTCAGGCAATCCTCTCACCTTGGCCTCCCAAAGTGCTGGGATTATAGGCGTGGGCCACCACGCCCAGCCACGCCAAACTGTTAATAGTGATTCATCCTGACTATGACAGTTTTTACTTAATGCTTTGTGCTTTGTGTGTGTGTGTGTATGTGTAATTTTTTTTAACTTTAATCCTACGTCGTTCCTATAAGCTAAAAATAACCAATAATGCTAGCAAGTGGACATAACTTTGGGGGCAAATGCTACAGACTAGGGGTCCCCAACCCTCCGGCAGCAGACTGGTAGGGGTCCATGGTCTTTTGGGAACAGGGCCGCACAGCAGGAGGTAAGTGACAAGTCCATCTTCTGTCAGATCAGCAGCAGCATGAGATTCTCAGAGGAGCACGAATCCCATTGCGAACTGTGACCTCATCTCTATAATGCAAGAGATCTAGGTTGCACACTCCTTATGAGACTCTAATGTCTAAGGAGTCCATTTCTTCCCCTGCTCCAGCAGCCGCGGAAAAACCGTCTTCCATGAAATGGGTCCCTGATGCGGAAATGTTGGGGATCACCGTTCTAGAGTATTGAGTTCGAGGAGATGGGAGGAGGGTGGTCTGAGAATGCAAGGGTATATGGAAAAATGTAGAAATGTGGCCGGGCTCGGTGGCTCCACCTGTCATCCAGCATTTTGGGAGGTCAAGGCGAGTGGATTGCCTGAGCCCGCAGGTTCGGGACCCACACGGGCAACTCGGTGAGACCTTGTCTCCACAATAAATCAAAATTAGCCAGGCATGGTGACGCGTGCCTGTAGTTCTGGCTCCTTGGAAGGCTGGGGCAGAAGGATCGCCGGAGCCCAGCAGGTCGAGGCTGCGGTGGTCAGGAGCGTGCCACTGCCCTCCAGCCTGGGCGACAGAGTGAGACTCCAACTCAAAAAGAAAAAGAAAAAAACAGGGTGTAGAAATGTGGCATGTTGGTGGGAGTCCCCAGCACTTCAGCATCACACAGCCTCAGAGGGGACAGAGGGGACAGTCAGGAAGTCGTGCCGAAGAGTTTTGCTCTTATCCTAAAGTGACAGTGCACCCATGACTGCTGTGAATCGGGAGGAGACATAATCTCATGCGGAGATCCTTCTGGGTCAGAGGGAGAATGATGAAGAAGTACTTGTTATTGGCTGGAGGTCACATGGGAGGACACAGGTCAAAGACTTTCCCAGCCTTTCTGCCTTTCGGTGGTCTCACTGTAAAATGGCAAGACAAATGTCTCATGAATCTAGAGAAAGTCAGTGCTTAGGATCCCTCACTTATACCAGCCCAAGTATTTTCTTTTCTGGATACCGATTTTTAGATTTGTGATTTTTGGTTTTTGTTTGTTTGTTTTAAATAGGCCCCTAAAGGGTACAAGTTTCAGACCTCAAAACACTTGGATCCATTTCTGACAAAACGCAGGGTTGCTGTTATGGCTTGGGCCACAGGGAGGTATTCCCCCAGACGAATACTGTTTACTATTAAAGTGAAGGAATATAGGTTCAATTTTGGATGTGTTGAAGCTTAAGATACAGATAAAATATTCAGTGGGTGTCCAGAAGTTAGCCATGAAATGACGAAAGATAGAGCTCAAGAGAGAGGCTAGGGTCCTAAATTGGGGAATTATCCAAAAACAAAAGAGAGTAAAGCCCCCATTATGAATGAGAGAGCCCAGGGAGAATGTGGAAAATGAAAATTGAACAGGACTCAGGACAAAGTTCTGTGGAATGCCAGCCTTTAGTAATCAGGCAGACTACGATGGCGGTGACATGAATCAATACACAAATCTATAAAATTTAATAATATTGCATATCCCCCAACCCTACCCCCCAAAGAGGGCATCTCAAAACTTGGGATGAGGTGAAATCTTCATAAGTTCTGTAATTTAGTTAACACTGTACCATGCAAATTTCCTGGTTTTGATAATTAGGTAAGATGTTATCTTTGACAAAAGCTGGGTGAGATATACACACAATCATTGGTTTTGCATCTTTGTATAGTCTTTATTTCAAAATAAAAAGTTAAAACAAACAAACAAAAGGCTGCAACACAATCACCGCTGATACGCTGGTATCTGCTGATGCCCACTTAAGCAGGGCTAACTCAAAGTTGTTGGATAATTCAGAGTTAGATAGTGTGCGCTGATTGTATTTTACAGCTGTCTTGAGCAGTGATCTTATGTCAGGCTAATTTCAAAAGAATGTGACCCACTGCACAAACTTAATCAACTGGGACATTCATGCTACAATCTGTCTCCAGTCAATAAAAACCCTGCATCTTTATGGGGGACGAGGAGAGACTCAGTCAGAGGCAGAAAAGACTAGATGAGAAGATACAGAGAGGAGGAAGAAAGGGAGAGATTCAAGAAACAACATCTCAGCATTTCTCTGTGACAAGAAATCAGAGAAAGAAAGAGCGAGAAGGAGGGAAAGAGGGAGAGGGAGGAAGAGGGAGGGGAGGGAAGGGGGGACGAAAGAAGGGGGGGAACAGAGAGAGAGAGGGAGAGAGAGAGAGAGAGAGAGAGAGAGAGAGAGAGAGATCTTGATATGTATTTAACCCAACACCTGATTTATTCCCAGACACTAGGAAAGAGAATTTATTTCATTTATATGCTTCTGTAGAAAAAGTAATAGGGGAAAACATAAAATCAACTAGAAATATTTTTAGATGTTATTGTTTTCAGGAAAAAAAAATATTTACTAATCTTTAGATTCATCCCATTCTCACAGATCCTCAGGCTTATAAGTTGTGTTTGAAGTGATTAAGTTTCATGTTACTCAAAATGTTGTGTGTGGACCAGCGCCTGGGGCTTCTCAGAAAAGCAGATTCTCAGGTCCCACCCTAGACCTATCGAATTTGAATCTGCATTTTTTAAATACTCAGGGAATGTTTATGTACGCTAAAGAATGTGAAACCCTAATCTAAGGAATCCCGCCTTTCCACTATGTTGATAATCACCAACAGAAAATCAGTTAATGCCGGCACAGTGGCTCACACCTGTGATCTCAGCACTTTGGAAGGCCAAGGTGAAAGGAACACTTGAGCCCAGGGGTTCAAGACCAGCCTAAGCAACCATATAGCTACACATGGTCTCTACAAAAAAATTAAAAAATTAGCCAGGAGTGGTAGCACATACCTAAAGTCCCAGCCATTTGGGAGGCTGAGGCAGAAGGATCTCCTGAGCCTGGGAGTTCAAGGCTACATTAAGCCATGATCGTGTGACTACACTCCAGCCTGGGTGACTCTGGTTCAAAAAAAACCCATATACAATTCTGGCCAGCACTTTGGAAAATAACCTCATACAACCAAAAAGAACAATAGAATAAGATAATTTTGAAAATGCCCTAGGAACAAAAATCTCATTTAAAGAAGTCTTCTCCCCATTATAGTCTGTTTTCTTTCTGTTAGTTTAGAGCTAGCAGCTGAAAGACAGAAGCCTGTCGGCTGTCACAGTCCTTGAGCAAGCCCCATGGGTTAAATTGGCAGAGTGGCAGCGCCCATGCTTGGCCAAGGCCGTAAGCATTGCCTTCACTGTGGTATGGACACCGCCTGAGAAGGTCTGGACACGGTAGAGCCCAGAGAGAAGAAAGAAAGTAGGGATTCTGTATCCTGAGATACAGCCTTCTCTGGCAACAATGTCTTGTTTAGAGAGTGATATTGAAATGCACTTTTTCCAATAACTGAGTCACACCTGGACAGGTTGCCTGACAAATATAGTGAATAGAGTGCACTCAGCTATGACTCAAGAGATCTGGATATAGCCATGTCCCTTCATAGCAGATTCCCTTCCTAAGCTTCTGTTTCTACCTCCATAGTACATGGGCAATTTTGCCTCATTTTCGGTGCAAGGGCTGGAGTGAGAACAGTATCCACCTTCAATGGAGTGTCGTAGGGATTGCACAACGTAATTTTTGCACAGCATACTGACACCCTTGAAGCACTCCATAGGCAAAAAATATCTTTATTATTGATATTCATGCTATCAAAAATTGGTCTTGAAACCAAAAAGCAGAAATATTAATTGCAAATATCTGTTGTAATCATTATAGCTTGATTACTATAAGAATGTTGTAAAACAATTTAAAAAGTAAATAGCGGCAATAAGCAGCTAGAAAACAGCTTAGAAAGTTTTTGGATTCAATTTTCCATCAGATGAAAAGAGAGTTTTTGGAGGATGCAAAGAAATTGAAAAAATAATTATATAGTTGATGTCCTCAGAGATTTACAAACAACTCTCTTTATGATCTATTAGTTGGGACCTTATGAAAGTGCTGATACTTGTATGTCTTGTATGTTTATATGATTTCACCTAATATTTGCTTGATAGAAAATTTTAAAAATAAGTAGCAATTTCCTCTTGTGGTGCTTTTGTTTGAAAAATTCATGGGTTCTGTGATTCAGAACCTGTTTTTTGTTAGAGAATTCAGAAACGTCACCCTTCAAGAGACAGAAATTCGTTTGACTACTTGAGGTTCTGTTTAGCTTAATGTGTTTTGTTCCCAAAAGTTTGAAGTAATGCAGATGGCATGCATTATTCAGAAGGCTGGAATGGACATGTGTGTACACTTTGGTTTGTTTCCAACTGGAAACAGTTACATTAATGTTGAAAGTGATATAGACAATATTTTTAGGTGAATATGCTACATTGTTGTACTGTGAATTTTAGCTCCATGATCATATATCTGTGCCTAATGTGAGTATCAGAGAAATATAATAACTCCCATGATGTTTCTGGACGGGATTGTCTAACTGTTTTGATGCAGAATTCCAGGTTATTGCCGAACTTTTAATGCCTGCATGGCATTTCAAAAGGTTCTTTGTCTATGGTGGTATTAAAGTTCTACTGAGAACAGGAAAGGGTCCGTTTCTACTGCCAGGGTTGACTATTAACACCCATTTAAATGTTGCTGCAAAAATCAGAACTTTTGGGGGTTGGGGGGAGGGCAGAAGAATAATTGTTGCCATATTTATGCAATAAACTTTGATTTGGCAAGTTGATTCACTTGCATATATGACAAAACACCTGTCTTCACAGATTTTCACAGATCGGTACAATTCAAGGGGTGGTTCTGACAATAAAATCCAAGGGGTGGTATTGAGAGTAAAATGAGGTACTATGTATGCAAAGTGCCTACTGGTGCCTGGGAGATACTAAAAAATGCTAGTTCTCTTTCATGCTTTTCTCAGATTCCCATTTTCCATAATCCTTCTCTTTCCCATCTCAGGAGCTAATACTTGGTATACAGTGGCTTACAGTCCCAAATCTGAAAGACACTCCTAACACCTTCCTCTCCACCTCTCTCCCACATCCCAACTTCAGCAAACTTACTAGGATAGCTGCTGATTTCATGTCCATGTTTCATTAATGGCAATGTACAAATTTTCTCCAAAGATCAAAATTTTAAATTTAAAAAATCATTCTAAATTCACCCAAGTGAATTAAATTCAGCATCTTCTATGTTCAAAGACTATTCAAAAAAATTAACACCCTCTTATATAGTGTATATAATGTACCAGACACTATCCTAAACACGGTCATATGAAGTTGTTATTTCTGTCCCAATTGCACAAAGTTGGGAACTAAAGGTTTGAGGGTAAGTGAGTCGTCTATGTGCACGTAGGTAGTAGGTAGGACTGCTGCGATTCAAAGGTAGGACTGCTGCGATTCAAATACAGTTCCATTTTGACAGTCCATGATGCTAAGTTGGGATCTCACTGTGTCACCCAGGCTGGAGTGCAGTGGCACAATTACAAGTGACCACAGCCTTGATCTCCTGGGCTCAGTAGATCCTTCCGCCTCAGACTCTCAAGTAGCTGGGACTATAGGTGTATGCCACCATACCCAACTAAATTTTTTAATTTTTTTATAGAGACAAGATCTTGCTGTGTTGCCTAGGCAGGTCTCAAACTCCTGGGCTCAAGCAAATCTCTTGTCTTGGCCTCCCAAAGTGCTGGGATTACAAGTGAGAGCCATTGTGCCCCGCCTTTTTTAAGAGCTACCCTTAAGAGGCCACCTTTAGCCTTGGTAAAACTACATTCTTTTCTAAGATGTTTCAGATTTTTCCAAAGTACATTACCTCTTGGGTACTGGATAACTAATTATACGATACCACGATATAAATAAATAAAAATAAACATGCTAAGGTTTTAAAGTCAAAAGCACCCGTTTAAATTACAGCTCTACCATTTACTAGCCACAAGCTCTTGGCCACATGCTATTTAATGTCAATAAATCCCATTCCATATGGTTTTGGGGGGAATTAAAGATAATGTATGGAAACTATTCATGCTGAGCATACGGTGTGCACCAGAACATTACTTGTAATAAAATAACAGTTCTGAAAATAACTTTTGGAACTCTTGGCTCTGGCAGGTATTGCTATGTGGTTTGGAACATGCAAGGAGGACCCCCAAATTTTTATGTATTTATTCATTCATTCATTTATTTATTTTGAATTGGAGTCTCACTCTGTCAGCCAGGCTGGAGTGCAGTGGCATGCTCACTGCCACCAGAGCCTCAACCCTGCCTCAGCCTTCCAAGGAGCTAGAACCACACCTATGTGCCACCACGCCCAGCTAATTTTTTTTATTTATTGTAGAGATGAAGTCTCGCCAAATTACTTGGGCTTGTCTCGAATCCCTGGGCTCGGGCAATCCTCTGCCTGGAATTTATTTATTAAAAATTGTGTGCTCATTCTTACATGTTCTAACTTCAGTTACCTTCAGAGTACTCTCTTCTTGATGCAATACCCCTAACGAGATGCTTTTTCCCTTGCTCAAAACAGCTTTTGAACTCCATTTTGATGCCTTAGCGTTTCTGCTTTGTTGTTGTTGTTGTTTCACCTCTTCCACACTGGCAAATTGTCTCCCTTTGAGGACTTTTTCATCCAAGGAAACAAACAAAAAAAAGTTGCTTGGGGAGAGATTGGGTGAATACAGATGGCAGGGCAGGTGGATCATTGCCATTTTGGGTCAAAAACGGCCGAACATTCAGCACGATGTGGGCAGGTATGCTCATAAATCACTCATCATGAAATGGGCAGACGCATTGCAAAGACTCTCCAAAAATTAAAAAAACACAGCTTCTCACAACAACTCTAGCCAGTACACTGATCCAATGGGTTCTTGAAACAGGGGAAGACTGTACTACAAGGGGCTCTTCCTCTAAAGGATAATTCCAGTTTTTTGTGGAGCGGGGGTCCCTCCTCATATAACATAAACATTTTGAGCTCCCGTTTCTTCCTCTAAGGACAACCATCTTATTGGTTCAGGGAGGGAGTTGGGGGAAGTTGAAATAAAAGGATGAGTATAAAACTGATATTAGAAGACCTTTCACATGATTCCCCAAAAGTGATATTTATGACTCTTCCCCCCAATTTAATTTTCCAGAAAACTTAATGGAAACTATTTTGATCAGAAGAGTTCATCACATTCCAAAGTACTTAATGTATTCTGATGGATTAATTTATGGACTGGCGAACAGGCTTAATTTGAACGACTTGGCAAGAGTTTCTCTGGGCTGCTTTTAACTGGATTTTGTTAGCATTTTAATTTCTCCTTCTTCGGGACTGCATAAAAATCTGTTATCATCAAGGCTCGAGGCTAAGTATGGTTCAGTGGGGCTTGGCTGTGCAGGGATCTAGCACCAAATGGACTTGTCTCTATGTAAATCAAACCAAGGAAATATTTTGCATGGCAGAACTGGCTCATTTTTGTTTTTTTGAGTTGAAGTCACTCCATGGCCCAAGCTGGAGCGCAGTGGCACACTCACGGCCATCCCAGCAATCCTTCCGCCTCAGCCTTCCAAGTAGCCAGAACTACAGGCACACACTACCACACCCAGTTAATTTTTGATTTATTGTAGAGATGAGGTCTCACCAATTTGCCCAGGCTGGTCTCAAACCTGCGGGCTCAGGCAATCCACTCTCCTCAGCCTCCCAAAGTGCTGGGATGACAGGCTGAGCCAAAGAGCCTGGCCTCAGAACCAGGATTCTCAAAACCTGCTTTTGTCCCGAATGTGAATTTTTAAAATATCCAATAACTTCTTTTTTGTTTTTAATAGTAACATGGTACCAAGTTGTCAAGTCAGACTTGTACTATGAGAAAAAAAGAAAACAGGTAAATTCAACCTTTTTCTTTGGCCCATTCATTTTTGCTTCATAAGGTAAATTCGGCTTTTATTTCTCCTCTTCATGTATTAGTCATGGCAACAAGCCTTTGCAGCTGTGTTAGAAAGCTGCTGTTAGCAAGATGTGTTAGAAAGATGAATGTTTTAAACATTTGTATTGCTTTACAAAAAAAATTAAATCTTTATTTATTAATTTATTTTGAGTTGGGTCTCACTCACCCAGGCTGAAGTGCAGTGGCACAATCAAAGCTCACTGCAGACTCTACCTCCTGGGCTAAGGCGATCCTTCTACCTCAGCCCCCCAAGTAGGTGGGACAACAGGCACATGCCACCATGCCCAGCAAATTTTGGGGGGTTTTTTGTAGAGATGAGATCTTGCTATGTTACCCAGGCTGGTCTTGAACCCCTGACCTCAATCCTCCTGACTCTGCCTCCCCAAGTCCTGTGATTACAGGCATGAGCCACCGTGTTCAGCCAGAACTTCATTTTTAAAATAAATAATAGCAGGTAGAAATCCAAACACATGGAAAAGACTAAGTAATACAGACAATTCTGAGAATGAATATAACTGAATAACAAAAAAAAAGTTTCTGGGAAGAGTCGTTTGAAAATTTTAACCAGAAAAATAAAACTCCTGGTGTATTTTTACCAGCTCTTAAAAAGTAGCAGGTTTTCTTGTTGTTCTATGAATAACATCTTTTTTTTTTTTTTTTTATGAACTCTCTATGAACTGATGTATTTGCATCTGTGCTAAGTTGAGTATTGTGTTTCTGGTTATTAGCGACAATGCTTATTTAGTTGGACAATCAGGATTAGATGGACCAGCCCCAAGAACTGAACATCCTGGACCCTGAATGTCTAGGTCTTGATCTTTCCATCCAGAGCCAACATTTTGCCAGAAAAGTGTTAACTCTCCTGGAATGGGAATCCCCACAAGACAGTCAAGGATGTCCCATAATGAATTCCTCATGTTTGGTGGATTTTACCAGCCGCTCACCACATGCTTCTTCTTGGCTGCCCCAATAAGTGATCTACTTAAGGAGGGAAAGAGGCTAGTGTCTGACAGGTGTTACAGCCAACCAGCACTAACTTTATTCTTATAATCTCTAATTACACAGAATTTGGAAAACTTTAACAAGCATGTACAGAATCCCTCAACATAACCACCATTGTAATAATGCAGAATTCTTAACCACTTTACTGTTTTACCAAAAGGGTTCTTTCACATCCCACTCATAGGTGTCTTTTATAAAAAGAAAAGCTGAGTTTAAACAGAAGTTCTGTGAGTGAGACTTGCTGCAGAGCTGCAAAGCGTGGGACATTCCTCTCCTCCTCTGAATCCTCTGTTTCAGCAAGATTCTTACCCAGGTCTCAGAGGCTTTTGCCAAGGTGACCATGCCTTTGCAGTCTTCTAAGAAAACCATTCAGTTTCTGTCAACTCACCTCTGTCCCAGCAAAGATCACTCACTTTTTGCTGGTCTAATTTGTTTTCCCAGCAAGTCAACCCAGTGGTGATGGCCATCGATGTTCAAGAAGGTAGAACAGCAAAAGTGCTATTCATGTACTTGTCTCCTCAGGTAGCGGGTCCCAGATGAGGCCCACCATCCATCCCAGGAACAGGATGATTAGACATCCATAGTGGTAAGAAAAGAAGCATCCACACTCTGCCCCCTCCAAGGAGGGATCATAGCTTGAAGGTGACCCAGACGCCCATGGTATCCACAACTCTGAGAACATGGGAAGCTCTGCCTTTACCAGGAAAGGAGAGAGGCCTTTCTCAACTGGAGCATTCCACATTAAGACATTTAAATGTTTGTGGGGAAAAAATAGGTTTAAGGGATAATGAGTAAAACAGAGTCTTTAAAGCACTTATATTTTCTACATTTCCCAAAAATAAAAGCATGTTTAACACACAGAATCAATGACATGTAAAATGTTTCACACATTTCGGTTTAACAAATAATGCATACTAACTTCCACTTGCCTTCCCTTGCTAGAAACTTCTCAGGGTATTACCCCTCCTCAGTTTTATGAGACACTATACATTCACTTTGCTTTGTTGCAAGTAATCAACATAGTAGGAGCCAGGTTGGTTTGTTGTTTTCTGTGTTGTCCAAATGTTCCAAACCTTTATTTTTTTTAAATCTTCTACTTATCTGCATAAAATCCAGTTCCTATAAGACTTTATTTTTTTGGTTGGAAATAACTGTTTTCTGCCAGGTCCCACTGAGGTTCCAGAGACAAGCTAATGTGGATACTTAAAACAGAAAAGAGCTCCCAGGGGTTCCCCATATTTCCTTTCTGGCACTCAGAATTGTTTGGCGTTAGCTCTGCCATGATAATGTCATACAAAGTATGTGTTATAAATCCACATCCCCAGCTTTATTGTATAGACCACTGTAATCCCATCATCAAGTAAATGCTTGATACACAGCAGGTGCTTAATAAATATCATTAGAATGACTGAATGCAGGCCTAAAAAGCAGACTGGCTTTACTTCTCTCAAGAATTTTGTTGCAAACATTTCTACGTTTCCTGTCTTTTCTTTTTAAAATTTTATCTTAAAGAAGTGTGGGGTACAATTCAGGATTAGGTATACAAGTGGTCATTGTACAGGTAAAGTTTGGGCCTCCCTTTGGTCCCCGCTTTGCCTGGTTTGAGAGCGGATACGCTTATTGATGTTGTATGCCCCCTTTCTCCTTTTGCTGTCTTCTTTACCTACATTTCCTAGCTTCAGTCTTCTCTTCAGTTATTATTACAGGTATTCTAGAACTGAAATGTATTTTGTTATGGAAAAGGAATATATAAACAAGAAAATCCAGATGGCTAGAATTGGCTGTAAAGGGGGCATACAGTTGGAGAGAGAATCACGGGTCTCCAAGACCACAATTTGCTCAGAGGACTCACAGGACTTAGCAAGACTGATATACTTACAGTTCTGGTTAGTAATAACAAAATGATATATATTGAAAATTAGTAATGGAGGCTGGACACGGTGGCTCATGCCTGTAATCCCAACACTATGGGAGGACAAGGCAAGAGAATTGCTTGAGCCCAGGAATTTGAGACTAGCCTGGGCAACATAGTGAGACCTCATCTTGACTAAAAAATTAAATAAAATAAATAAATTAGCTGGTGTGGTGATACGTGCCTGTAGCCCCAGCTACCTGAGAGGCTGAGGAGGAAGGATTGCCTGAGCTCAGGAGGTCAAGGCTGTGGTGAGCTGTGATCATGCCACTACTGCACCAGCCTGGATGACAGAGTGAAAGTCCAACTCAAAAAGAAAATTTTTAATGGGTAAGGTACATGGGACAACGTCCAGGAGAAACCAGGCACAAACTCCAAGGAACCGTCTCTCAGTGCAGTTGCACAGACATGCTTAATACTTCTAGCAGTGATGTGTGACCACACATGTTGTTAGCCAGAGAAGCTCACCCAAGTCTAGGTATCCTGAATTTTACTGGGAGGTCAGTCGTGTAGGCATGCAGTGCCTGTGTGATTGACTCAGACGTATATCCACCAGAGAAAAACAGGTGTTTTCCATAAAGCACATTATTAGCACAAATTATCTGATCAAATTGGTATTCCCTTGACAAAGGCCTCTGGCAGACAGAATATTCCAAAGGTTCATTGCTCACTTCCCAGGAGCTAGCCAAAGGACAGGCCTTTTCTTGAGGACAGCACAGGGTCTGAGTAACCAAAATCAGTGGAGTTATTAACCTTTTCGAGGATAGAGAAAGAGAACTGTTTTAAGGCAGGAATTGTCATGGTAGAACATCTTACGATGTAGAAAAGCCTCTCTTATGCTTCCTTTGTTATAGTCTTTTACACAAAAAGGATATCAAACAGATGTTTTTCATAAACTGATTGGCTGATTAAAACATGACATCGTTTTTCTTTTTTCTTTTTTTCTTTTTTTTTTTTTGAGTTGGAGTCTCACTCTATCACCCAGACTGGAGTGCAG
>NW_007248697.1:472818-482525 GCF_000164805.1 Carlito syrichta
GCGCGTGCTACCACGCCCGGCTCATTTTGATTTATTGTAGAGATGAGGTCTCGCCAAGTTACCCAGGCAGGTCTTGAACCCGCAGACTCGGGCAATCCACTCACCTCAGCCTCCCAAAGGTGCAGGATTACAGGCTGAGCCACCAAGCCCGGCTCATCGTTTTTATTTTTAATGGCATGATTTAAAGAGGAAGAAAAGATTGTAATCAACCAGGCCCTCAACCTGCTAAAACATATGCAGCCCAAGTTCATCTAAGGTCACTCGACTTCATAAAATCTATGAGAAAGGAAAAAGCATCTTCTGACATCTGTAATAGGCTTGGTACTATCAGCCAGGCCTTGGTGTGGCCAAGAGCTGGCCTATTACTTATATCCAGGCCTGGGAGTTTTCCTATTGAACACAAACGATTTCACAGAACACGCACATCATTCAAGGCCACTCTGTGACTATGAAAGATCAAGACAAAAACACAACCACTCTGAAAGCATGTCTGGACAGAGAACATGAATGTTGTCCAAACCATGAAAGTGGCAAGCATTCCTCGATCTTGGCTAATATGAGTGACTGCCACTTCTCTACTAATTGTAGATTTGGTATGACTCTAGTCTTCCCTCCTAGATAAGATTTAAGATCCCCGGACACAGAATTACCCCTTCTTCTTGACAGCACCCAGCCCAGAGCAAAGTCAGCTTCCTTATACTAAACCCCGAATCACCTAACATGGCCCCAATCCCATGAATCCATTCTAATGTCCTTTTCCTGAGAGGTCTCATAACTCCCCATAGTGTGTGTTCTCCACTTCAATGAGTAATAAGCCCAGTTTGTTAAAACTTCAGGTATACTCTTGGTGGTCTCTGGAGGGCTCTGACATTAACTCGGAGCCTCCATCCCCATATCTTATAAAAAATCTAATGCCTTTTTCAAAATTTCAACAAATTCTCCAGGGATTCATGGTCTTGAGGACACCTCTGATTCAGCCTTTGCTTCTCCTAATTTGGTTCGGCTCATGGATTCTCTCAATATCACTCTTTGTCTTGTTCTTTACAAATTTGTCTTGTTCTGTATCATGTAAGCAAGATGGATGTTGAGGCTCTTTCCTAAATTTCTAGCCAAAGCAAAACAAAACAAGACCAGAAACAAACAAACAAGCAAACAAAAAACAGCGATTTTCGGCAAACTGCACTAAAGGATTCAGGAAATTTAGACTTCTAAAAACAAGTGCAAATGTAAAATTCGGAAACTTTGTTCATCGTCCTTTGTCAATCTATGGCATTGCTTGGTTTCTCCTCTCTTCTCAGTTTCTGCTGTTTCTCATTCCCTTTTCCACCTGTACAAATTTTTGCTCATGTGCAGTGTAGTGACAGTATTACAAAATGCTATAGTTATCCTTTCATTCATTCATCTCATTTTGCCTGTGTCCTTGGGGACTCATCTTGACTCTAGGTGGCTTGCCAAGGTATTTTCCTAAAGCAACATAGTGGCTATAAGAAAAATTTTGGTGTCTTATTTTAAATCCCAACCCACCCAGTCCCGTTATACATATAAGTAACCAGAAAATAAATAGCCAAGCCATCAGCCTGTTTATAACATAATATAAAAAGTACAATTTGGCTAGAACGAGGTCATTCAGTTTAGTAAGTAATGTTGAAGAAATTGTTTTCCATGCTTTAAATCAACAGACTCTTTTATTATTTTTATATTAATTATTTTTATTTAGAGTCTCACTCTGTCTCCCTGCTGGGTTCAGGTGATCCTTCCACCTCAGTCTTCCAAGTAGCTGCAACTACAGACACGCACCACCACTTTTGGCTTTTTTTTTTTTTTTTGTAGAGATGAAGTCTCACCGAGTTGCCCAGACTGGTCTCGAACCCATGGGCTCAGGCAATTCTCTCACCTTGGCCTCCCAAAGTGCTGAGATTATAGGCATGAGCCACCATGCCCAGCAACAGACTCTTTTTAAAACAGTAGACATATTTGCTAAAAAGATTGAATATTTTACACAAAAATACATAGGTGTTTCCAACTCTATACATAATAAATCACTTTTTTCAATTTATTATTCAATGTTTTTAAAGCTGCAGTTTTTCGTCACCCACTATATTTGGTCTACAAGAAGAAAATTATTCTGTATTAAGAATATCACGATTATCAATCTTTTGCCAAACGCATGTTTTTCATATAATGAGGAGTTTAAGGAAGAAAATGTAATGAGCTCACGGATCAGAAACCTTGCCTCATATAGAGCTTTGGGAACATTATTATCACATTAGCCCTCAACATAATGTACTCACTAGGAGTTTTATTTTACACCAAATCATCCTACTGATTTCAACATGAGTTTGGCGCAATTAGGTTACATCACCTGTGGGAGCCTAGATCACGTCATGGGATGGATGCCTTGATGTCCAACTCAATTCATGGCTAAGTAACTAGGACATTTCTCATTTTCATGATATTCATTCTTATGTGATATACTCTCTGGGTTTTCTAATACCCATTGATAATACTATACCATTGATGAACAGAAGAATATAATATATTTTCAGCATGTCAACAGAAGAAGCTGGGCAACCTGAATTAAATTGAACCTAGTATAATTTATGATGAAACTTTTAGCACATTCGTCTAACTAAAATGAAAACTTCTACACAAAAGAGCACACTCACCCAGGCTTTGTAATTATAATGGACAGTACATGACTACATACCCAAAGAGGTATATATCACTCCTAATGTACATGAACAGGTAGGCTGTTATTCTGAGGACACTTATGTTATTAAAGTAATGCTATGAGCCGGGCTCGGTGGCTCAGCTGTAATCCCGCGCCTTTGGGAGGCTGAGGTGAGTGGATTGCCTGAGCCCGTGGGTTCGAGACCCACCCGGGCAGCGAGACCTCATCTCTACAATAAATCAAAAAATCAGCCGGGCGTGGTAGCACGTGCCTGTATTTCCGGCTACTTGGAAGGCTGAGGTGGAAGAATTGCCGGAGCCCAGCAGGTCGAGGCTGCGGTGGCTGGGAGCGGCCACTGCACTCCAGTCTGGGCGACAGAGTGAGACTCCAACTCAAAAAAAAAAAAAAAAAAGAAGTAATGCTATGTATAATATTACTGCTTTATTAGTGGCACAAAGACAGGGTTAAAATAGTATTCACATTTACGTGAGGTTTTTTTTTTGATACTATGAAGTATTCGTGGCTAAGAGAAAATGACTTCATCAATCTTAATGAAGACAAACTTTAAAAATTATTCAGACTTAGAAAACTTCTCTTTGCTAATCATTTAAAAGGCTCTGCAAAGGCAGAAGAAATTCAAATATCGTTACTACTATATATTGAGTGCCTACCCTATGAGGCAGGTTCTATTGTTACACCCTCATATTACAGATATGAGAAAACAGGCTCGGAACAGTTAAGTAACAACTGTAAGATGAAGGTAAATTCAAACTCAGGCACTTGGATTCCAGGATGGTGATCTTAGACCCTCAGCTACAGCTAGGGATGCAATCATCTTTATCTGGGGTATGCACACTGCATGGGCCAGGCAAAAACTGTACACGGATATGAGTTCTTTTTTTTTTTTTCTTTGAGGTGGGAGGTCTCGCTCTGTCGCCCAGGCAGACAATGATACAATAAAAACTAATAAAAGGACTATTCGAAATACTGCTTGAGGAGACAGATCCTCTGAACTGCCCTAAGTAATTACCATGCTTCATTTAAAGATCCACCCATCTCTTTGATACTTCACTATTGTTAGAGAATGCATTACTATTTTTCAGAAGAATCTGGTGAAAACAAAAGACAGTGGAATAACTTGGAAGTATTAGCAGCTGGTCTGTAGCCAATTATTCTTATCCTGGGATGCCCAGGTAGAAGTGATCAAGTCAAATCTCTGTAAGCATGCTATTGGACCAAGGTACATACTAGTAAAAGATAATGGCGAGTCCTTGTTCATGAAGTGCTTTTAGCAGGGTGTACCCAGTCTGTCCGGATGGCTTAAGGTAAATAAACCTGGAACGTATGGCTATACCTGGAATGGGGAGTGTCAGTGTACGTCATACAATTATCTCAGTATAAAACAGAGCAATATCATGACTGCAGTAGCTCCACTTGTGTGCTAGCTGGCATAGCTCATTTAGAGACCTCACCTGCTAGATCCATGCCAGACAGGGAGGACCCGGGGAGCTGGGGCGATGGCTTCAGACATCTCCATTGTTGTCTTGTGACTAGGGAAATTCAGCTCTGACTCTTCTCAGTCTGATTTGACAATGGAAGCCTTGTTTTACCTCAGTAAGATATACTGACATTAAAATGGGCATTTTGCATGTTTTCAGATATGAGCAATTATTTTCTGCTAAGCTCAAGCACCACTTTGGCCTAAGCAGATCCAAGTTGTGTGATGCTTGTGGCTTTTACTGTTTGTATGGTCTTCCGTGAGAAAAGAATACAAAATTAGGAACAAAGAGTGCATCATAAAAATGACAGACTTTAAAAAGCTATCAAATACAGACACCACAAAAATTCAGAAAAATAATACAATTCCTTATGTGATTTTAAGTTGGAGGTCTCATTGCCATCCAGGCTGGAGTGCAGTGGCACACTCACGGCTCACTGCAGCCTCAACCTGCTAGGATTCCAAGAAGCTGGGGCTACAGGTGAATACCACCACACCCAGCTAGTTTTTGCCCAGGCTGTTCTTGAACTCCTGGGCTCAAGCAATCCTCTTGCCTTGGCCTCCCAGAGTGCTGTGATTACAGGCATGAGGCTCCATGCCTGTTCCATAATTCTTTTATTATCTAAGGGCTTGACACCTCCCTTAATGCTTTTTTTCCCTACCTTCCTTGGCTCTGTGCTCTTTGATTGCTCCAAAATAATTTTGCAATGTATTCTCTAAAGTGAATAGACAGATAATTCAGTTTTTCCTATGGTATGGTTTGTCAGGAATAGTTTTTTTTATAATTTAGGAAAGTTTATTTCAGCTTCATAATTCAATACTGAGAATGTCATACATTTTTACAATTATTGTCAAATTTGGAAGGCAAATGAATACAGGCTTTTGGTTTTGTTTGTTTGTTTTGAAGCACGAATACAGGCTTTTGGTTTTGTTTGTTTGTTTGTTCACCCAGGCTGGAGTGCAGTGGCACCATCATCACTCACCATACCCTCAACCTCCTGGGCTCAGGCGATCTTTCCACCTCAGCTCCCCGAGTAGCTGGGACTACAGGCATGTGCTACCATGCTGCACTAATTGATGTTCTATAGAGATAAAGTCTTGCTCTGTTGCCCAGACAGGTTTCAGACTTCTGGGTTCAAGCAATCCTCCTGCTCGGCCTCCAAAGTGCTGGAATCACAGGTGTGAGCCACTGTTCCCAGCCTCCTTATAGGTTTTGACCAGACATTAATGAGTAAACCAAATCCTTTGTTTGTACTTTCCCACAGACGCGCTTCTGGCCCCATACACTTCATACCATGTTTCTTCTCCACCCACACACTTCTGGTGCTGGACACTGACCAACACAATCACAGAGCAATGTGACAGCTGGTGGGTATCTTTATGTTAAGGTGTCAGGTAAACCAGCAGTCTGCAGTAGGAACATTCCTAGAAATCAGTGCTGTACCACTGTGACTAGTCATAACTTAACCATGCGTGGAAGCTACTATGAACATAAATATATGTCACAAAACAAGTCAATGTCCATCCAACTCAGCTGTTCTTACCCACATCCCCAAATGCCCATAGCCATTTCAACACCAAGGGCAAGAAGGGATGTCAGATGGAAAAACAGCGGTCTTCATTGATGCAGCCAAAATCTTTTTCTTCTTGTGAATTTTACTATGTGAGCACATTTCAAGGGCTGCCTTGGAAGGAGTCTCAGCAAATAAGAAGCCCTGATGGTTAACACATATTATGCTGATCATTTAAAAATAACAGTAATGGGTTCGCAGACTACTCTCCAGAAAAACTGGTAAAAATTATTTTCTGAAAAACCATTTAAAGTTTCTGGAAATGGTTCTAAGGGCATACAGCAAATGAAGAAACATTTATTTTTTTTAAAAAAAACTGTTGAAACTCTAGGACAAGAAAAGTCTGTGGTATTTGAATTAAGACGTACATTCCCCTCAGTCCACTCCAGCTCAGTGAAGCAGAAACTCCACTCCAGACTGGGATGGCTAAGAACACATGGCTTCCTCTCCCCTAGTAGCAGGGGAGGGATATGGTCCTGGGAGAGGAAGGTCACCAGGATTTCTCTTCCTACCTCTCCTGCCTGTGGCTAAAGCTAAATTCTGGATAAGTGTGACTGAAACTGGGGATCCTTTTCTTTTGTCCAGTCACCACTAGTGGGACGGAGGAACTACCTTGAGCTTGGTACCATGGAGAACACCGGGGACCCCAATTGCCCCAGACTGCCATTTTTTTGTAAAGTCTTTTTGGTGTGGTTCCCAGACACTAAGGATGTGAATAACTATAATGACTTGACATATTTTTGCAGTCATGTGGTTTCCAATTTTTTGACTTACAGAAATGGAAGAATGAGCTATTGGGTGAAAAGAACAATTTGGATGATACAGCACAAAGTGATTTGGGGCATCTAAGCTGGAAATAGTTCAAAGAACCAAGTTACAAAGCTATTATAAAACCCCTTCCATTCAATTTTATCTTGTTTGTGTGAACAGACTTTCTCAGCTTTGACATTTATACATATTAAAATCAGAATAGAATTGATGCTGAATTCTGTCCCATTCTAGAAATAAATGATATACATCCCTAAATATATGAACTAATCGAAACAAAATTCCCTTTCGCTTCATCAAGATATATTTCTAATAAACATGTACCTGTTTAAAAAAATTAAAGCAAACTAAGATTACATATAATACAAATAATTATAATAATCACTCAACTCAGAATGCATCTTTTAAACTGCTCTAGATATAATTTACATACCATAGAATTCACTCATTTTAAATGTACCATTCAGTGAATTTTAATATGTTTACAGAACTGTACGACTATCACCACAATCTCATTTTAGAACATTCCTAGCACCCTAAAATACCTCCTTTCCATTTATAGTCAATTCCAGTTACCAACCCCAGCCCTAGGTAACCACTTACTTTCTGTATCTCTATATTACCATTTTAAAAAATTTTATAAAAATAGAATCATATGCGTTCTCTCTCTTCTTTCACTGAGCATGTTTAATTTAATGTTTTCAAAAGTTCATCCATGTTATGACTGAACAACATTCCACTGTATGGATATACCACATTTCAAAAAATCCATTCATCAGTTGAAGGATATTTGAGCTGTTTTCACTTTTCAACTATATTAAATAATGCTTTTATACTTGCAAATGTACATGTACACTCTGCACTTGTGCACAAGTATTTGTATTGTTGTTTGTAGTATGTGTATTCTAGTTACATAATGATATAGGAGTTGGTATCAATTCTATTTAAATTTTAATATTTATAAATGTAAAAGTTAAAAAATTATCTCCACCTAAATAAATTAATAGGAGTGGAAGGAATTTTATAACAGTAATATCACTCAACTCTTTGAATCAAGAGAAATAAAAATATGTCTATACAATTCCACCTAAGAGTAGAATTTCTGAGTCATATAGCATGTATATATACAGCTGTTTAAGGAAAAGTCCAATTTTTTTTCCAAAAACGCCTGCAACATTTTACATTCCTGCCGACAATGTGTGAGGGTTTCAGTTTCTGGACCATCTGGTCAACACCTGTTACTATCTTTTTTGTTATAGTCATGCACTATAGTGGGTGAGAAATCATATCTTAGAGAGGTGATTTGCATTTCCATAAAGACTAGTGATATTGATCATCTTGCCATGTGCTTTCTGGTCATTTGTAAATCTTCTTTTGAGAAACATCTATTCAAATCCTTTGCTCATTTTTCAGTTGTGTTACTTATCTTTTTAATTTTTGTGATGAAAGAGTTTTTTTCATATTATAGATAGGAGCCAAATAGAGTGAATTGAAAATATCTTCTCACAGTCTGTGGGTTGTATTTTCAATTCCCGGATGGTAGCTTTTGAAGGGCAAAAAGTTTCCATTTTGATAAAGTTTACCAATTTTTCCTTTTATTGCTTATGCTTTTGTGGTCATATCTAAGAAATTATTGGTTAGCTTCATGTTCATGAAGATATACTCTTAAATTTCATAAGAGTTTTATAGCTTTATCTCTCATATGCAGGTCCATAATACACTTTTGTGTTATTTTTTGTGTATGATTTAAGGTAGATGTCTAAATTCACCTTTTTGTTTAGATATCTAATTGTCCCATTTGTTGAAAGACTTTTCTCACCATTGAATTTTTTAGGTACCTTTGTTAAAAGTCAGTTGACTATAAATGAAAGGGTTTATCTCTGGGCTCTCAATGCTATTTCAATTGATCAATTCTATTCCACATACATCTATCCTTATGCCAGTTACACACTGATTTCATTACTGTAACTTTGAAGTGGGTTTTGAAAGCGGAAATTGTAAGCCTTCTAACTTTTGTTCTTCTTTATCAAGATTGTCTTGTCTATTCTGGGTTCTTTGAACTTCCACGAACTTTATACATTTCAAGATAAGCTTGCCAATTGCTGCAAAAAAAAAAAAATCATCTGGGATTTTAACAGGGATTGTGCTTAGTTTCCATATTAACAACATTATCTTTCAATCCATGAACAGTCTTTCCAGTTATTTAGTCTTTAAATCTTTCAGCAATGTTGTATAGCTTTCAGTGTACAAGCCTTACACTTATTTTGTTAAATTTATTCATTTCTTATTCTTCTTGATGGCATTGTAAATGGAATTCTTAATTCCATTTTCAAAGTGTTCATTGCTAGTGTACAGAAATACTACTGATGTCTGTATGTTGATCTTTTGTCTTGCAACCATTATTTATTAGCTCTAACAGTTTGGCAGTAAATTATTTGGGGTTTTCTATATGAAATGATTGTGTGTATAGAAATTTTACATTTCAAAAATAATCTTTATGGCTACTGGAAAATTTAAAAACCATGAACTTATTTTTATGTAGAGGTACAGCAGCTCACCAATAAAAGATTTTCAAGAATAAAGAAATACATTAGGATAAAATTTCACAATATGGAATGAAAAATGTAAGTTCAAGAATAAAAAAGAATGATGTAAAATTTCCTTCTGTTAAAGAAAGTCTTGCTAATGTAGTTTGTAAAATTGATGACGGTGGATATAAGATTGGTATTTAGATTCCACTGGCTACATTAGAGTCGTTAGCTGTTTTATTCTACAATGTCAATTTACAATAAAACAGACGCTGCTTCCTTTGCAACTATTTTGATGGTCAAGATAAAAACGTGGGAAAAGGTCCATAGTCACTGTTTTAGGGGATTCCTTTAGGGAGCATAAGAACAAAGTCATTTGAAGCTCCTGTATTATTCCTGCCCAATAAGTTTCACCTTTTGGGACGATGGCCGCCTTTGAGCTCTGAAGGAACCGCCAAACGGATCACAACTTTAAATTTAAAAGCCTCCCGGGTCGTTATCCAAGCGTCCTCATCATCAGTTCATTAATAAATTCTGATGGAGAGGAGCAATAATTCATCCGGAATAACTTATTGCAAGTCACTTAACTGATCTTTCTTTTTATTTTTTGAGTCGGAGTCTCATTCTGTCGCCCAGACTGGAGTGCAGTGGCCGCTCCCGGCCACCGCAGC
>NW_007248697.1:483484-493235 GCF_000164805.1 Carlito syrichta
GCGTTCCCAGACGCCGAAAAGAAGGCAGGTCGTGGGGGGACGCGTCCCGCGGCGGCCGGATCTGCCCTCTGACCCGAGGGGCCTTCTGACCCGCGGAACCTGGTCTGACGGTTTCGCGGGACCCGCGGGCCTGCAGGAGCCCTTCCCACGCATCGCGGGTTCCGGTCCGCTGTGGCCTGGGCGCGTCCGGCCGCGGTGTCGCGTGAGGTTCCCTCGCGAGTGGGGCCTGCCGCGGGGGGATCGCATTCAGGGTTGGAAAAAGCCCTTTCTCCCTGGTTCCCCCCGCGAGGAGCCGAGCGGGCCGGCCTTAGAGCAGTTCTGCCGATGGCTGCAAGGAGGTCACGCGTGGGGTAGAGCCCCGCTTGGGTGGCAGCTGCGGGGTGCGGTGGTCGCCGCTCTCGGTGTCGCTGGGGTTGGACCAAGTCGTCAGTTTCGACTCCGAACTTGGCCTTTGCCTGTCAGTCGTTTTGGGGTGCACGAGTGTTTTTATAAATACACGAGGATGTATTTACTTTCACCGCATGCCTGAACGTCGTCGGGCTGGAATCAATGTTTTATTTATATCCCAGCACCTCGGGAGGCCGAGCTGGAGACCAGCCCGGGCACCTTGGCGAGACCTCGTCGCTGTGACAAATCCAAGAATCAGCCGGGCGTGGTAGCACGCGCCAGTGGGTCCGGCTCCTTGGAAGGCCGAGGTGGGAGGGTCGCCGGAGCCAGCAGGTCGAGGCTGGGGTGACCATGAGCATGTCACTGCACTCCAGCCTGGGCGACGGACTGAGATGCCAACTCAGTAATCATGATGACCATGTAAATGCACTGTTGGCATCTGGAAGTAGGTGTTGGCTTGTAGCTGAGACTGCCATACTGTGTAGGTGCTGGTCCATACTTGAAGTTGAAATTTCAAAGGCCTTCTCTTTTTGCCTTTGAATAGTAAAGTATGTGAAATTATGTCATAAGAGGTTTTATCTTTTTAAGACACTTAAGACGTACTTAACTATGCTTAGGCATATAATAGACATTAAAGAGAGGGAGAGAGACACCATCCTGCAATCCCTGGCTCTGTGAAATGTATTTTCTCCGAGATTGCTGAGAATATAGCAAATCCCAGTCACAAAATAAAAGTGTAATATTTTAATATAAACTTTTTCCATTCTGTGTTGAGATTTGCCAGAGAGTACACTGGAATTGATCACCAGCTAGGCTTCCAGGCTCTTTCCCTGTGTGACTTTTTTTTGTCATGGAGATAGAGATGCCGCAAGGAGGATTATTCAGCGAGAGCAGCCTTGTGGAATTGCGTAGCACCCCTCCTCTTTCTCAGTAGCCAGTCATTGCTCTGTGCGTCTACAAGCTTTGAAAGAAGCTTACTCAGTGTCGATACCGCTTCATCTCGAGCTCCTTTACCTTGCCTTGCTTCTACCTTCAGTGCTCCCCGTTCTTCAGGGCTTAGGCATATACCTTTCTACCATGAGACACTCCGCGCTTTCTTCACTCCTCCCTGTCTCTGCTGACTTGTAAGCATGCGAGGAGCTTTAGCGGTGGAATCAAATATTTGAAGTTCTTTTCGATGAAGACACGTTTCAGAGGTTGGGTCTCGCTCTGTCTCGCAGGTTGGAATACCGAGGTGCAGTCGGGCAATTCTCCCGCCTCAGCCTGCAGAGTAGCTGGGGTGAAAGCTGGAGCCATTGCACCCAGCTCATTTAATTTTCTTGACGGAAATCTTTTGATCTGTTTTCTGTTTGAATCTGACTGGCATTTACTAGCTCTGTCCTTGGGCGAGCTGCTCAATATTTGTAAAATGTTTTCTAAATCCTTTATTAACCTCCAAGAGTGTGAGGATTGGATAAACCTTAAGGGGTGCCAAACACATATAGAGAGCTTACTGAAAGGAAGTAAATTAGTATGCTTCTAAGGACCAGAGGCCCTGTGTGTTTTATCTTTACAATATATTATAATGGTGAGTGGTTTTAGAGCAGTACTTTGAATTTGCTTGTGAACTCTCAAAATAATTTTTATAAAGCTGTCTCTTGCACATTTTTAAGGTTTGCTTACGATTTTTTACATCATACGTTAGGTTGTAAAGGATGCAGTTTCCCATATGGTGTTGATGTTATTTTATATTCTTCACAGTCAACGTAAGACATAATTCCTTTTTCCTGAAATTTTACTTTGATTTTTGTCACCCTACCCCACTGAATGTTACTTTAATGTAATGCATTTTTATGCTTGAAAGCTTATTGATCTCATACATATCTTTAATAAAAAGAAAGTATTTATTTAAATTGAAACTAAGTTTAAAATGTTTTCCTATAACTAATTCTAGGAGTTATAATTAGTCTTTTGGACTGAGTTATTAAAAGTAGTGATAGTTGATCAGAACAGCATAAAAACCTGATGGATTTTGTTACATAATAATGAAATATGAAAAGTAGAAGGTTAGTGGAAATTTGCAAGGGGGGGACCCAAAAAAACCTGGAATTACCTTTTGGAAGGAGGGATCCTTATAGTACAGGCTTCCCCTACTAGGTAAGTGTTCTAGGAACCGATCTGCATCCTGTACCGGCTAGCGTTGTTGTGAGAGGCTGCATCGGGCTTCGGTGAATTTTTTTTTTTTTTTTTGAGATTCAACGTGTTTGCCCATTTCATGATGGGTTGTTTACAAGCACACCTACCCACACTGTGCTGAGTGTTCAGTAGTTTTTGACAAAATGGCATGACCCTTGTGCCCCATCCTGCCTATTCACTGGGTCTCTACCCTGAGTGACTTTTTTTTGTTTCCCTGATGAAAAAAATCCTCAAGGGGAAACATTTTGCCGATGTGGAAGAGGTGAAACAAAAAATGACCAAAGCACTAAAAGATACCAAAATCGATGAATTCAAAGACTGTTTTGAACAGTGGAAAAAGCTTCTTGATAGGTGTGTTGCATCAAAGAGTACTTTGAAGATGACAAGTTTAGGCGTGTAAGAATAAATACACAATTTTTAATAAATAAATTCTGGGTTTGTTTAGCCTTCTCCCACCATATATATAAATGAGCTAGATAGTAGGAGGTGTACCTGAATTAAAAGTGGTTCTTTGATCTTTTGGCTTCTTGGTTTTCTGTAGGGAGGCTTTTCCATCCTGGGACATTGCACTACTAGTAAAAGTAGAAATGGGCGAGACATACGCCTTTATTTTGTAAAGGATCCCGGAAAAGAAAAGCCAGCATGATCATGGGACTGTGGGCGTATTCCTGAGCAAATTGGTTTCAGTGAGGAGCCCTGATGGAAGTAGGGACTTGGGAAGCCTTTTTCTTAAAATTGAACTTGTCGTTGGCACGTGTCCCACTGAAGACTTCATGTGCTCTGGGGTACACACTCCCCTGTTTGAAGACCACTTAGAGCAATGATTCTCGGCGGGGAATGATTTGCTACCCAAGATCCATTTGGCAATGTCGGGAGACATTTTTGGTTGTCACAACTGGGTGGGGGTGGAAAGGTATATCTTCTGACCTCCAGTGGACAGAGCTCAGAGATGCTACTAGTAAAGAATTATCTAGCCCAGAATGTCAACCAAACCAATGTTGAAAAACCTTGATTTAGAAGACTTGTTTTACAATCAGACTATTTGATTCTGTAACCTAGAGCAAAGGTCAGTAAACCTTTTTTGTAGAGTAATAGTAAATATTTTAGACTTTGTGGGCCATATATGATCTCTGTTGGATATTCCTTTGTGTTTTTAAAACCTATTTATTTATTTATGTATTTAGGTTTTTTTTTGAGTCAGTATATCACTCTGTCGTCCAAGGGTGGAGTACTGTGGCATGATCACAGCTCACCACAGCCTCAATCTCAGGCAGTCCTTCACCTTAGCCTCCCAAGTAGCTGGGACTACAGGCGTGTGCTACCACACCCGGCTAATTTTTTTGATTTTTTTTGTAGAGATGTGGTCTCACCATGTTGCCCATGCTGATCTTGAACTCTTGGCCTCAAGCAATCCTCCCGCCTTGGTCTCCCAAAGTGCTGGGATTTCAGGCATGAGCCACTTTGCCTGGCCTTTATATCCCCTTTAAAGTGTAAAAATAACTCTTAACTTAAGCGTCTTTCAAGAACCAGGTTATCTAAGGCAATGAACGCCGTCAGTTTGCTTTTCTGCAAAGTACTACTAGTGACGATAATGCCTCAAGAATTGTTTGTAAGGATTAAATGAGATAAACACCTAGCATAGTGTCCACCATATATTAAGCACTCTAAATGGTAACAGAAATAGTGATGTCCTATAACATGTAGCACAAAAGTAGGTGCTAAGTCACAGTGTTGTTCAAGATCCTGTTAAAGTTGGTTGTACAAACGTTATGATGCTGGTTAGGTTCCCATCAGCTCATAGAAGCCTATTTAACCTCTACTGTCTTACTCTTGAGCCTCCTTTTACCCTAAGGAAAATGGAGTGCAGAATGCCTCCCATAGTTTCTGTGGAAAGGTGAAGCATTCTAATGACACAATAGGATAGAATTCCAAAGAAAGGGATTGTCAGCTTTGATAGGGGACTTGGTATTGGGCAAATAATGTGGGCCTATATATGATTAGTTGCATATGGTATTTTCTAAATTGGGGACTGAATATATTTTTATTGACTGCCATGAAGTTGCTGCACGATAAGGTCAACTAGTGGCTTATTTTTCAGGTTAGAAAGTATCATTATATTGGCCAGGTTCATGCCTGTAATCCCAGCACTTTGGGAGACCAAGGCGGAAGGGTTGCTTGAGCCTGGGAGTTTGGACCAGCCTGAGCAACATAGCGAGATGTCGTCTCTACAAAAAAAAAAAAAATTAACCAGGCATGGTGGTAAGCACATGTAATCCCAAATGCTCCAGAGGCTGAGGCTGGAGGATCACCTTAGCCCAGAAGGTCGTGACTGTAGTGAGCCATAATCGTGCCTTTGCTCTCCAGCCTGGACTCAGAGTGAGACCCCAACTCAAATAAAAGAGAAAAATGAAAGAAAAAAAAAGAAAAATATGATTATATTATTACTTAACCAGAAGCTAGACGTCAGCTTCTGCGATGCCTTCGTAGTGTAGATTGCTGCGAAGACAATCTTTTATCACTTAAATTATTCTATCATAAGTTTGAATGAGATCACAGGAAAAGAATCTCTAAAACTGCATTGTCCAGTAACAGTAGCCACTAGGCATGTGTGAGAATTGAGCCTTGGCGATGGAGTTAGTTAGACTTGAAATATCCTTAAGTAGAAATCACACCATGAGTTTCAAAGATTTAATACAAACACAGAAGCTAAAATATCAAACTAAAAGTTTTTATATTGGTTACATATTAAAATAATATTTTTTGATATATTTGGATAAGCGACATACTCATTGAAATTAATTTCACCTGTTTCTTTTTTCCTTTTTAATGCAGTTATTAGAAAATGTTAAATTGCATATGTGCTCACATTGTAATTTTATTAGACACTACTACACTAAAACTTCCATTTACTTTTTAAAAAGTTTTTTCCAGCTACTTGAAAGTCTGAGGTGGAAGGAGTACATTTACTTTTTTTAATTAGTAATTAAAAATTTTTATCAGCACATAAATTTAAGAATTAAACACTTTACAAGACTTGCAGTGAAAAGCAGAGGTTCTACCACCCCGATATCACCCCTTTTCTCCAAAGTCAGCTTGTATAAATTTTCTTACCCAGTTCTTTTAGTCTTTCTCAGTGTATCTCTAAATGTTATGCTTGTGTTGGTACTTTTATTTTTCAGTTTTGTGTATTGTCCATTCATTTCTAAGTAGGAAAGATGAAGTTTTATCTCTTACATCCTATGCCACGTGCATAATGTTTTATTCATCCTTCATCCTGTCTTTTTAATATGGTTGTATCAAAATTTTGTTTCTATCAAGGTTCACTGTGTAGGTTATGACACTAACCAAAACCAAACATGCAGCACACTGTGATTACTTTTTATTTCTGGCTTGGCATCCTGTTTTCCCTGGAGTTCATGATTGTCTTGAGTTTCGCTTCCTTAGTCTTTCATGTCTTTATTAGTAATTAGATCCTGAATCCTCCCACTGTTGTATAGAACTTTTCTCAAAATTTAGAAACATGTTAGATTTTAGTTTTTTAAAGAGCTGTTTTCTGGAGCTGTTTCTTCCTGTCTGGAGTGTTGCATAATTGTTACCAGGAACTCATCCTCACCCTTGGGATTCCTTTCACCAAACATGGAATCCAGCAAAAAGGATGTGCTATCTAACTGATCACCTGGATGGGTTTGGAAGTATTTTTACTCACGAATTACAAATTATATGTATCATTTTCTTCTAACTTCTACTTTTTCCTTTAAGAAGTTCCTTGGCACTTGTATTTCTCATTTTTTGTATAAGCACTTATAACATGGTTCTTTGGAGCATAGTGTTCTGAAATTTCATGGTATGTTTCTTGGTGTGAGTCTTTTTTCATCTTTTGTCCATTGGTCTTTTTTAATTTGGAAATTCATGTTTTCTAATCCTGGGAAATTTCATGAATTATTTCTTCAATTCTTTCATCCCTTGTTTTTTCTCTATTCTCTATTTCTAAAAGTTTTATTGTTCAGATGGTATACCTTATAGACTGGGTTCTAATTTTCTTTTGTATTTCCTGGTTTTCATCTCTTTGTCATTTTGCTCTGCTTTCTGCATTTTCCATAATTTTATAACCTTATCTCTCCTGAATTTTTCTTTCCAACTTTTTAATATTTAATTTCCACAAACTCCTTTTGTTCTTTATGTGGTCTTTTTGGAGTGTGCAGGTATCCCATTTTTGTTTTATGAATGTAGTATTTTATTTTTCTTTACAGTGATATAACTGGTAGAATTTTTCTAAAAGTTTTATTTTTTTCTGTATGTTCTTTTCAGCAAAATTGCATTGCTCTTATTTTTATCTTTCATACTACATGTTTTCCTCATGTTTTGTGATTCTTGGCAGTTTGCCTATGTGCGTGTGTGTAAATGAGGCACTAGAAAGCTGGTTCAAGACCCTGTGGGGTAGGAACCTGTCACCTGAAGCTTCTCAGTGGTGAATTGCATGGGCAGTTTTCCTTGAGCAACTCTCAGTGTCACTAAATTTGGGTCTGTCTTCATAGCGGTGATTAGATTCCCCAGGAAGACACTTAAGAGGTACCTGGCTGCCAGAACTCTAAGAACCAAGGTGAGGGAAGAAGGCTGAGGGTATCAGTGTTCAGTGTGTAGTATTTCATTTAATCCCTCTGCTGTTGGTTTTACCCTTAGTCAGGTCTGATACTCCCCCCATCCAGGGACACTTTATTTTACAGTCTTCTAGATTAAAGCGCCCACCCAGTCTTCTTTCAGGGCTGTAGAGAAATCGTGACCTGAAGTCTTGGTGTAAGAGAGAGTTGAGGGCACTAATTTGTAAATAGGCTTTCAGCCACTCTTTTTTCCAGCTCTGCCTCTACTCCCTTTCCTCAGGAAGATGGAATTTCATTAATCCCTATGCCTTTGGAGGTTCTGTGCTGTCAGTGGGGCTGCTTCTATGATTTCCCCATTGGCTGTTTACGTTTCTATTTTTTCAAGTCTGTTTTGGGAATTACCGCTTGTCTGCCTCCTTTTTTGGTACCAAAGCACTGTGAACTCTTCATTCTCCTTTGTTGTTCTTGTGAGTTATGGCTTTATTATTTACTTTATTGAGGGATAAACTAAAGTGTATATATTACCTGTCTCCTTAAATTTACAGCTTAAGATTGAAACCGAGGGTTGCATGGAATTCAATTGCTGTCAGCCAGAACACGTATCTGTTCGTGTTTTCCGCCCACAAATGTACTCTTCCATCTTAATTAAGTACTTACCACACACTGTGGCCATACATTTTGCAGTTTTAGGGTCAACAGCAATGTTGACCTAAAACTAGCACGGATTTCTTTTTCCTTTAAATTTCACAAATAGATTTGTTCTTACTGTAGGTCTTAGCAGCCTTGGCATATGACTATTTTTCTTTAAATCAACAACTTTAATCTTTTCACTTAAAGCACTTAACAGCTTCTTTTTGGCTTGTGTGAATTGTCAGTATCGCTACGCTTGCTCTTTAGGGTCGTTGTTAAGTAAAAAGTTAGGATTACTTGAACCCAAGCATTGGATGTCGAGAGAGTTGGTCTGATAACCAAGGAGGCTACTGATTAACAGATGGGTGTCCTGGACAAAGGGATAACTCACGCCCCAGGTGGAACAGGGTAAGACAGACAACGTGAGATTTCATCATGCTGTTCAGAGCGGTGAGCAATTTAAAACTCTAGAATTGTCTCTGGAGTTTTTCATTTTATATATTTAGATCTTGGTTGACCTCTGGTAACTGAAACCACAGAGAGTGAAATTGTGGATAAGGGGGGACCTCTGTGTACCCGTGTAACCATCACCCAGATCAATAGAGAAAACATTTCCAAAGACTACAAGGTTCCTTCCTGTCCCTTTCAAGTGTACCCTCTCTCTGTAAACACTAATTTGATTTCTATCATCATAGACTAGTTTTACCCATTCTTTTAATTCATTTATATGGGATCATATAGTATGTATTCTCAGTATGAAGTCTTTTGTGTCTGGCTTTGGCTCAAAAAATTGGCAAGATTCATCAGTGTTGCAGGCATTAGAGTTTTTAAAAAATTTCTGCATTATTGTGTTGTATAAGTATACTGCTGTTTACCCATTCTCTCTTGTATAAGCATTTGGGCTGTTTTGAGTTTTTGGCTTTTGTGAATCTAGTTGCTATGAGTATTGCTGTGTGTGTTTTTGACATGTGTATACATCCATCTCTCAGGGTTATATACCTGCAAGTGGAATTGCTAGGTCATTAAGTGGGTGAATGTTTAGTGTTAGTAGAAATGGCCAGTTTTTCAAAATGGCTGTACCATTTTCAACTTTCACCAGTAAGCATGAGAGTTCCAGTTGTTGTCTTCTCTAACACTGGTCAGTCTTTTAAATTGTAGCCATCTGATAACTGATAATTCCATGAATTATTTCTTCAATTCTTTCATCCTTTGTTTTTTCTCTATTCTCTATTTCTAAAAGTTTTATTGCTCAGATGGTATAAGAAAAATGTTTATGCCTTTTTAATAACCTTCCTAGGCTTGGGTGGGGTGGGTCACGCCTATAATCCCACACTTTGGGAGGCTGAGGTGAGAGGATTGCCTGAGCCCACAGGTTTGAGACTAGCCTGGGCAACTTGGCAAGACCTCATCTCTACAATAAATCAAAACAAGTTGCCGGGCATGGTGGTGTGTGCCTGTAATTCCAGCTACTTGGAAGGTTGAGGCAGAAGGATCACCTGAGCCTAGCAGGTCGAGGCTATGGTGACCATGAGTGCCACTGCACTCGAGCCTGGGCAACAGAGTGAGACTCCAACTCAAAATCAATCAATAAATAAAAATCTTCCTAGCATCATTTTAGTGGAGTTGGGAGAGGAAACAGGGCTGACTGTGTATGGGTAACCTACTACCTTTAAATGAAAGTCAGGTAATGTTAAAATTTCATCCACATTTTTTCCTCATTTCTGTCTTCCCCAATGTGCTTCAACTCATTTTTTTGTTATCTGTATATAATCTGGATTTGTTTTGGAATAAGACTCTTTTGTTTCAACCATAAGGATTGATATATGATAGGAAACAATTATAAGAAACTGGAACAAGGAAAGAATTTAATAGGTGTATTCACATTTATTCTCTTTTTTTGTTTTTTTTTTTTGTTTGTTTTTTGTTTTTGAGTTGGAGTCTCACTCTGTCACCCAGACTGG
>NW_007248697.1:493255-524849 GCF_000164805.1 Carlito syrichta
CCCAGACTGGAGTGCAGTGGCTGCTCCCGGCCACCACAGCCTCGACCTGCTGGGCTCTGGCGATCCTGCCGCCTCAGCCTTCCAAGTAGCCGGAATTACAGGCCCATGCTACCATGCCCGGCTGATTTTTTTATTTATTGTAGAGATGAGGTCTCACCAAGTTGCCCAGGCGGGTCGCGAACCCGCAGGCTCAGGCAATCCACTCACCTCAGCCTCCCAAAAGCGCGGAATTACAGGCTGAGCCACCGAGCCCGGCTTTTTGTTTTATTTTAATTTTTTTGTTGTTTTTTTTTTAGTCAGAGTCTCACTCTGTCACCTGAGCTGGAGTGCGGTGGCATGCTCATGGCCACTGCAGCCTGAACCTGCTGGGTTCAGGTGATTCTTCTGCCTCAGTCTTCCAAGTAGCTGGAACCACAGGCCCGCACTACCATGTCCAGCTAATTTTTTTTATTTATTGTAGAGACAAGATCTCACCATGTTGCCCAAGCTGGTCTTAAACCTGTGAGCTCAGGCAGTCCTCTCACCTCCACTTCCCAAAGTACTGGGATTATAGGCGTGAGCCACCCACCTGACCCTCTTCTGTTTTTTTTAATTAAGAAGATATTCGGGACCAAGAACTTTTATTTATCCATTCATCAGATACATATTGAATGCTGTCTTTATGTCAGACCCAACAGTAGGCTTAGGGAAAATTACAGTAGTGAATGCAACAGAGACAAGGAAGGCACCTGTCCTCTTGAAATATATTTGGGTAGGATAGGTGGATAGTAAATAAGTAAACAAATAGCTAAAGATAATGTTTCCTGTTTTGCAGAAATGGAGGAAGAGCCTCAAAATGGAGAACCTGCTGAAATTAAGATCATCAAGGAAGCGTACAAGAAGGCCTTTTTATTTGTTAATAAAGGACTGAGTACAGATGAACGAGGTCAGAAGGAGGAAGCAAAGAGCCACTATCGGCAAGGAATAGGGCACCTGCTCCGAGGAATCAGTGTGTCTTCCACGGAGCCTGAGCACACGGGCCCCAGGTGGGAATCTGCCAGACAGATGCAACAGAAAATGAAAGAAACTCTTCAGAATGTGCGTGCCAGGCTGGAGATCCTGGAGAAGGGTCTGGCCACTTCTCTGCAGAATGAGCTTCAGGACGTGCCCAAGTTATATCCAGAATTTCCGCCCAAAGACACATGTGAAAAGTTACCAGAGCCTCGGTCCTTTGGTTCCTCACTGCAGCACCCGGAAGGGAGCGGAAACACTTCTGCTGCAAGTGCAGGGCCAGTCGCAGCTCCGGCTTCTTTGCCTGTCCCGACTCAGAGTTGCCCGGCAGAAGCGCCTCCTGCTTACACTCCTCAGGCTGCTGAAGGCCACTACACTGTGTCCTACGGAACCGATTCAGGGGAGCTTTCGTCCGTTGGAGAAGACTTTTACAGGAATCATTCTCAGCCCCCTCCTCTGGAGACCTTGGGGCTGGATGCAGATGAGCTGATTTTAATACCAAGCGGAGTACAGATTTTTTTTGTGAATCCTGCAGGGGAGGTTAGCGCCCCTTCATATCCTGGGTACCTTCGAATCGTGAGGTTCTTGGATAGTTCTCTCGATGCAGCTTTAAACCGTCCTCCTGGGTTTCTTCAGGTACGCCAAAGGAAAATGTAAACATGATTTGAAATACATATAGAACACATCGTTTTTGTTAGTGTTTTTAATGTACCAGTACAATAGGTACAAAAAGAGAACTATAAGTTCTACTTTCTTTTAAAATATATTTCATGAGATTTATGAGCCTTGAACATTTCTTTTTTTTTTTTTGAGTTGGAGTCTCACTCTGTCACCCAGACTGGAGTGCAGTGGCCACTCCTGGCCACTGTAGCCTCGACCTGCTGGGCTCCAGCGATCCTTCTGCCTCAGCCTTCCAAGTAGCCGGAATTACAGGCATGCACTACCACGCCCGGCTGATTTTTTGGTTTATTGTAGAGATGAGGTCTCGCTGCCCAGGCGGGTCTTGAACCCGCGGGCTCAGGCAATCCACTTATCTCAGCCTCCCAAAGGCGCGGGATTACAGGCTGAGCCACCGAGCCCGGCGAATATTTCTGTTTGATAGTCTCTTTAAAAAAAAAAAAAAAAGTTTTACTTTACATTAAATTTGTGGTGCTAGAACCTGAGGAAGATGAGAGTGTTTAATCCTTAAATTTTTAATTCTTTAGCTAAAGAAGAAACCTAACTTTAATTTTAAAATTTATGAGTTCATGTTGATGTATAACTGAATATCCCCAAATGTTGTGAAGACCTAGCTGAGGGTTTGAACTTGGCTAGACCCAGCTCCCTGTCCAGAACAGTTGTTCTCAACCAGAGGGAGTTTGCTCCCTAGGCATATTTGACAATTTGTGGAGGCATTTTAGTTGTCACAAGTTGGGGGGCTAGTTGCTACTGGCATAAGGGGTAAAGATCAGGGATGCTGCCAGACATCTACATGGGACAACCCTCATGAACAAAAAAATTATCCAGCACCAAATCTAAATTATGCCAAGATTGAAAATCCCCTGACTAAAAGTAGAGACTGTGATGATAATTTAAGATGGAATTCTAACAGTTCAGGCAGATAAACATATCAGAAAACACACACCATCCAAGAGTAAAGACTAGTGCTAAATAAAGATTGGTATCAGGGCATTGCTGTGGATTCAGTGAGGCATTCTGAGTGGTGGTTCAGTGGTAATCTGACTTTAAAAGGCTGGATATGTGTATGGGGAGATGAGTTCTTGAAATGAGGACTAAGGATATTTTAAGTATAATAACGGAGTTTGCATTGAAGGGAGATTACTTTTTAAGCCAAGCAGGTGTTTTTGTTTAAAGTCCAGATAATGTGGTTGCATTATAGCATGGGCTGTCTGTATTAATTTTCATCCTGGCATATTCTACTGTCAGTTCTTATACAACTTTTACATAGAGTCAGCTTGAAAGCTGTTGAGACCTGCAGTCTCCAGCCTTTTGGGCATCGGCGACCAGTGGAAGATTGTTTTTCCATAGACCGGGGGTTGGGGGATGTGCTGTCAAACCTCACTGCTCACGTTATCTGTATTTGCAGCCATTCCCCATTGCTAGCATCGCTGCCTCAAGCTCCACCTCAGCTTATCAGGCATTAGATTCTCGTCAGGAACGTGCAACCCAGATCCCTCACATGCGGAGTTCACAATAGGGTTCATGCTCCTATGAGCATCTAATGCTGCTGCTGATGTGACAGGAGGCGAAGTTCAGGCAGTAATGCTAACGATGTGGAGTGGCCGTAAATACAGATGAAGTTTTGCTGCTGGCTGCTCAACTCCTGCTGTGCAGCTTTGGTTCCTAACAGGCCACAGGCCAGTACCAGCTGGGGACTTACAAGGGATGCATGAAGGAGGTGTTTTGAGGGCATTGTTGAAAGGAAAGTGTCATTACTGGCCTATTTAGGAAATTAGAGTAAGATTCTTTGATTTTAGGTAGGCAGAGTTTTAATATAGTTTGAAACTCATTAAATCTGTAGTCAGTTTATACAGAACTTGAACATGAGATTGCCCTCCAAAAGGAAACTGGGAAAAATCAGCCTGTGGTGGATGAGCTCGCCAGTCTGTGACAACCTGTCCTAAGAACCGTCCATAAATTTCCTTTTTTGAGCATATTTAGGATTATTCCAGTTCAATCAGTGACCAGCATATAGTTAATCTTAAAAAAATTATGGATAGTTTTTTTTAAAAACTTTCCCACGCTTTAGTCATTTTAGAATAATGTTTACAATAGTTTGTCAAATCCATACTAATACTATTACTTTCTAAATATTTTAATAAAATGTCTCACTTGTTAATTTCATCTAAAAATCATAACAACTGTGAAATTAAGCAAACGATATATTTATCCTTAATGCATATTAGAATATATAACTACTCAAATTTTAAAGGTTGTAAATTCATGTACTACAGGTGGTTTATATATTGTACTTTGGAAAACACAGTAATCAGTTTTATTGTAACCTGTCTGATGTTTGACTTTTATAAAAGATAGAGAGTGGCTTTTGAGACAAGTAGAAAAGAAAATCCAGAAAAGAAAAGATACATATTTGAAATGTGTATTAAGCACTTAATGGGAAAGCATCATACTTGAGTATTTCAATCTTTGCACATTTTTATCCTGTTGGAGATGATGGCAGGGTATCAGAATTATCTATGGTCTGTGTGAAATCTCTCATGCTCTTTGACTCTTGTTCATCATACAATGTTTTGATAATAGATTGACCTCCTGTGTTTCTGGGTAAGATAGTGTTCTGGGTTATGGGCACAGTTAAGTTTTCTTTGCTTAAAGAATTTATTAATTAGAAATGAATACATTTGGAGAGTCTCAGTTAAATTGAGTATCTACTGAACTTGGATAGCCTGCATGTGAGCTTAAGTCTGAGTGTACTGACAAGGAGACCTCCCCAAATGGCATTGCAGGAGAGCATTGTGTCATTTTGCTTTAGCTTTACAACAGGTAGTCAGTCCGTAATAACTTAATCTCTTCCAGCTCTGACATGTCAGGGTCTCTTGGGCTTGGTAACAAAATTCTTCTACGTCCTGAGTGCTGTGTTTCCAATTAAAGCTGTTGTTTGAATCCTCTGGTCCAGACTGCATGTCAAATCCTGCCTCCGCTTTTCAGTTGTCGAACCTGAGCCACTTAGGTGACCTTTCTGTGCCTCGGTTTTTGCACATAGAATGAAAATAATGCCAACCAACTTCATAGGATTGCTCTGAGGATTAAATCAGTAAATGTATGTGTAGTACTTGGAAATAGTCTGAGTTTGTTTATCACCACAAAGGGAATGTCTAATTTGAATAATGAAGAAACTTTTAATTTGCTTTGATCATTGTCTTTTTAAAGCAAGAACCGTGATTGGTTACCATTGGGCTCGTTAAGACTATATAATTAGTGGTACAATACCATTTTTTGCACAGTTCCTATTGCAGAGAGATAAGACTAGTAGATGATTAGTTTTCATTGAGGATTTATTGATGTTGACGGTTCTATAAAGCCTTGTAAAATACATTTCAAATTTTGAAGTGTTTATTTTCTAGTGTAAGAGTTCTATTAAAACCTAGGTGAAAATCTAGTTTCATTAATTGATGTATGTATACTTTTTCCTTTCAGGTTTGTGACTGGTTGTATCCTCTAGTTCCTGATCGATCTCCAGTTTTGAAGTGTACCGTGGGAGCTTACATGTTTCCTGATACAATGCTACAAGCAGCAGGATGCTTTGTGGGGGTTGTCCTGTCCTCTGAGTTACCAGAAGATGATAGAGAACTCTTTGAGGATCTATTAAGACAAATGTCTGACCTGCGACTCCAGGTAACTTTTATGATCATCCATAGGATGAAAATCTACTTTAACATAAGCCCTACTGCTTTTAGGGAAGGTGTAATAGCCGCCAGTGTAATCCAAGTTAGGAGACTGGGAGTATATTATTTGCTGTGTAGTCACAACTATGTGCTGGGAACTTGCTGTAAATAGTGGTTGAGACTGTGGGCTCTGGGGTCAAATTGCTTGAGTTTGAATTCAGACTCTAACTCAATAGCTCTTGAATTCAACTGTTACTGATCTTCTCTATACTTTAGTTTCCTTGTCGTAAAATGAGCATGATAATACACATTGGGCTCATTGGGCTGTGGTGAATATTAAAAGTTAATACGTTAGAGCACTTATGTCAGTGTTAGCAAGCAGTGATGCTCTGTGAACGTGAGCTGTTGCTTTCACCACTGTTTCACTGCTCAGTTGGAAAAGTGAACTAATGGGACTGAATGGTAAAGTGAAAGTAATTTTAGCTTTGGCATGTGGGTTATGCTGGACATTTAGGGGTGTGATTGGCATTTGGAGGAAGAAACAGGTTTGGGTTGAGAGACTTATCTATTATTGTGGTAAGTAAAGGCCAAATGAAGAGAAAATAAAATGTTCTTTAAAATCGGATTATCCTGTGAACCTTCCTTATTTAGCCTGTCTCCTCTGCTCACCTGTTTAAACGGAGTATTGTGAAGAGGATTTCTTTAGGTATTCTTGCCTATCCTACTGTTAGGCAAAAGGGGAAACACATTTTTGATTACGAACATTCACAACAGCTTTTCAAGGTTGAATGAGGTTGATAATATGATAGTATAATCTTTTATTGTCTCCATCAATCAGCAGATATTTAGAATCCATTATTCAACCAGATGCTGTGTTAAATGGTGGGATGGGAACAGTGTGAGAACAGGAAATCACAAAGTTAGAGAAGATGAGGTAGAGAGAAAGAAAGGTCAGAACGAGAGAAAGAGAGAGGGAAGGAAGGAAGAAAGGGAGGGAGAGAAAAGAAGGAAGGAAAAAAAAAGGAAGGAAGGAGAGAGACCTGAGGAGAAAAAAGAGGAAGGACGGAGAGAGATGATAGAGGAAGGCAGGTCAGAAGGGTGGGGGGGAGGGAAGGAAGGAAGGAGGGAAAAGGAGAGGAAAGAGCTCCTCTTCCCAAGCACTTGAGAATGACCTGGTGATCAGCAAATCAGCACTTTAGCATAGCAGCAGTTGTTTAAGGCAGTTGTTTAAGCGCTGTTAAAAAACACGTGATCGCCATACAAGAGTGTGCAGGCTCAGTGTGTGTTCAGAGGGAGGAGTTTACAGAGGCAGGCACACTGTCAGATGGATCTGAGTTCATCTTGGCTTTGGTGTTCACTGAGTGAATGAAGTGACTGACACTCTTAAATACTCCCAGACCTCTATGGAACTGTTTCTCCCCTCACACCGACATTCACTGGACCTATATTACTAAAGAGGAAAGACAGTAAATTGACTTTTAGGTTATATGTTCATTTATCTGTTCAATTTTATTTTTTGATTGTATGCTATTTTTAGTTTGCCCTATTGTCCCAGAGCTTCAGCTGCACACAAAAACTAGTTGCTAACTATAACTAGCTGTACCTTTGACTTGTTTTTGCTCTTAAGCCCTCATTCAGCAAAGTGTGTGCTGGTAAGATACCTTTAGGTGCAGAAAGTAAAAAAACCAACCTTTCAACAGTGCTTTTTTTGTCTTGTATATATTTCCTAAACTGTATTTGTTATTTAGTTAAATTCAAATTCAACTGCATCCGATTTAAGGATCACTTATGACAACAACTGCTGTCAGTTATCTTTTCTACTTTATCATTTGAAATTTACTTTAGGCCATATGCTGTGAACCAGAGAACTCAGAGTTTGAGATTTGGTGATGAGACAAAACTAAAGTATAGAGAAAAGAAAAGCAAAAGTAGTAGTTATTTATTGACTGTCAAACACTGACGTTTGAACAAGTCTCTCATTAGCATGGTGTGTTGTGGCTGAAGAAAGTCATCTAAGAAAAACTCTGATTTGAGCGAAGCTTGGTTCTTCACTCCCTAGACCAACTGGAACAGGGCAGAAGAAGAAAATGAGTTCCAAATTCCTGGAAGAACTAGACACTCCTCTGACCAACTGAAGGATGCCTCTGGCACTGATGTGAGACAGTTGGTTCCTACATCGGACCAAGGCAGTAAGGATGTGCGCCATAAAGGGAAACGTGGAAAAAAGGTAAAGAAATAGGCATTGTGTGTGTTCTCTGCTAGCAACACATCTCACCAGTTGTGTAATCTTTATATGTTCATACTCCCACATATCAAAGCAAAGTGACTAGAGCAGAGTCACGGAGTGATCCCTGGAAAAACAGCTAGAATCAGCTCAAGTGTTTCCCTTGTAAGTGTTTGTTACTTAAACTATTTTAAAAGGCATTCTGTTTCGAAAGATAGGCCTTTTCCCCCACCGTTCAAGAAGTTTTTATACTTACATTAACAGTGCGCATGCCTTCTTGTCGGTTTTGTGCTGTTCTCCACTTTCCTGTATTCTAGAACCGATTGCTGGGGGCTGGACACGGTACTCTCTTTTCTTGCACGCTGCCATTTTTATTCAGTTCCTTGTTTTGTTTTTAATGAGTGGGCAACAAAACAGAGGTTTGGTTTTTACAAATACAGTTTGTGGTTTCCTCTTTTATTTCTTATCCTCTGAGTATGTAGTATGCTCTAAATGGTAAATTTGGGCTGGAGTTCAGTAAATATTGAGTGCTAGCATATGTAGTGGGAAAAGTTTAAATTTCTTGTATCAAGTGATTTACTATCTAGTGGAAAGGACAGATTAGCAAAGATCATTTCTATCTTATGTGACCATTAAATAGAAGATACAGCCTATCCTAATAGATAAGTGTGGTTAAATGCCTGGTGTGGGAAGTAGTCCCAAAGGACATTAGAGCTAAGATGGGTTTTGAGGGGTAAAGAAGACTTGGCCATACAAATAGCAAATAGAAGGAGATTCTAGGCAGAAGTAGTAATATAAGCAAGTAAATGAGAAAACAGCATTGTCTGAGCATGTTACAGACAGTTTAGTGTCCTCATTGCCGATTTCCACATGGAAAACTCTCAGTGATTATCTTTGGTGTGAATGAATATCATGTGAATAGTCTACATTTACTTGCAAAGTATCAGTGTGGTATATGTGGGCCCTCGTAGACCAGCTTTATGAGGACACCGGGAGTCCAAAATGGTCCCAGGAAGCATATTTTACTGTTAAAGATTTTTAAAAAGTTGATCACGAAGCCAAATTCAAAGGGCACAGAAGAATATAAGGTGAAAAGTAGGTCTGCCCCCCCGTTTCTGTCTGCTAGCTACCCAGCTTTGCTCTCCAGACACAGTTATTAGCTTCTTATTGTCCTTCCAGACGCATTCTATGCATGGTCAGACGTATATACCCACACACATAAATGGTGGCATGTAGAACATACTATTTTGTACCTTGTTTATTTTATATTTTTTTTATTTATTTAAAAAAATCTATTGTAGAGACAAGGTCTCACTATATTGCCCATTCTGGCCTCGAATTCCTAGGCTCAAGCAATCCTCTTTCCTTGGCCTCCCAAGGAAGTGCTGGGATCCGAGACATGAGCCACCACACCTGGCCTACTTGGCTTTTTTTTTTTTTTGAGTTGGAGTCTCACTCGGTCACCCAGACTGGAGTGCAGTGGCTGCTTCCGGCCACCGCAGTCTCGCCTGCTGGGCTCCAGCGATCCTTCCGCCTCAGCCTTCCGAGTAGCCAGAATTACAGGCATGCGCTACCATGCCCGGCTGATTTTTTTTTTTATTTATTGTAGAGATGAGGTCTCTCTGCCCAGGCGGGTCTCAAACCCGTGGGTTCAGGCAGTCCACTCACCTCAGCCTCCCAAAGGCGCGGTATTACAGGCTGAGCCACTGAGCCTGGCTGGCTTCTTTTTTCTTAACAATTTATTTGAAAACTCTTCCTTGTCATTTAGAACTTTATTTTTTTTAATTTAATTTAATTCTCTGGTTAAAAAATCAATTGATATTAAAAGGTATATGCAGTGAAAAGCTTTACTTCCAGCTTTGTCCCTGTCTATATCATTCCCCTGCCACTGTGGGTAACCACTCTTATTAAGATCTTGTGTCTCTTTCCTGAGTTTCTTGGGGGTGGACGAAAACAAATTTAAATTATTATCTTTCTCCCTTTCTTATTCAAAAGATAATATGCTATACAGGATGTCTTGTGTTTTTTTTTTTTTCATTTGATAATCAATTTGGCCAGGACTGGTGGCTAACACATGTAATCCCAGTACTTTGGGAGGCTGAGTCTGGAGGATTGCTTGAGCCCAGAAATTCGAGACCAGCCTGGGCAACGTAACAAGACTTCGTATCTAAAAAAAAATTAGAAAATGAGCTGGGCATGGTGGCATGTACCTGTAGTCCCAGTTACTTGAAAGGCTGAGGTGGGAGGACTGCTTGAGCCCAGGAGGTTGAGCTATGATTGTGTCACTGCACTCTAGGCTGGGCGACAAAGTGAGACCTTGACTCAATAAATAAATAAATAAATTGGGGAAATCTTTTTTTTTTTTTTTTTTTTGAGCCAGAGTCTCACTGTTGCCCAGGCTGGAGTACAGTGGCACCCTCACAGCTACTGCAGCCTTGACTTTCTAAGCAACTGAAACTATAGGCACTCACCATCACACCTGGCTAATTTTTTTATTTACTGTACAGACGAGGTCTTCCCAAGTTGTCCAGGCTGGTCTTGAATCTCTGGGCTTGGGCAATCCTCTTGCCTCCACTGCCCAAAGTGCTGGGATTACAGGCGTGAGCCACCGTGACCAGTCAGGAGAATCTTTTTATATCAGTAAATGGAGGACTTCCTCAGTGTTTTTTGCTGCTATCTCTGATGTTTCATACTGGAAATATACCTTCTTTCCTCCCTTCCTCCCTTCCCTTCTTCCCTTCCTTCTTGAGTGCACTGACAAAATCATGCTACCACAGCTGTGACCTGCTGGAGTCAGGCAATCCCTCCGCCTTAGCCTTCCAATTAGCTGAAAGTAAAGGCTTGCACCACCATGCCTGGCTAATCTTTGATTTATTGTAGAGATGAGGTCTCCCTAAGTTGCCTAGGCTAGTCTTGAACCCTCCCTGGGCTCAGACAATTCTCCTGCCTCCGCCTCCCAAAGCACTGGGATTTACAGGCATGAGCCACCACGCCCAGCCCATAGTTTCTTTAATCATTATCTTATTGAGGAATACTTGGCATGATTGCAATTGTTTGCTATCACAAATAATGCATCAGTGAATAACTTTATAGATCCATTGATTCATACGTGTGTAGGTAATCAGATAAATTTCTAAAAGAATAATTACTGAGCCAAAAGATAAATACATCTGTTATTTTGACAGATTTTGCTAAACTGCCCTCCCTAAGGATTATTCTATTCAGCACTCCCACTAGCATTGTATGAGAGTACCTATTTCCCTGTAACCTGGTCAGCAGAGTGGGTGGTCAGTCTATGTATTTGGCAATCGAATAGGTTAGAAATGGCATATGAAAATATAGTATCTTAATTTGCATTGATTTCATTTTGAGCGATGTTGAGCATCTATGCTCCAGGGTCTTTTGAATGTTGTTTTCCATATATTATCTATTCATGTCCCTCCATTTTCTGTTTTCACTATTGGGCTGTTAGTCTTTTTCTTATCAGTTTCTGGGAGCTGTTTATATAATAGGGACATTGGCCCATTGTCAAAGATAAAAATTGTAAATATTTTGCCCAGTTTGTCTTTAGATTGTACTTACTGGTGGCTTTTCTCCCCTTGTAGGTTTTGTTTAGTGTTGCTTTTATATTTTAAGTGAAGTTCTTCTGTATTAACTGTTGGGCACTTTGATTTGCAAGTTACTTTACAATTTAATGAGGATGAGTTGGCCTACTCCTGAGTTCTAATTCATTTAGCTTCAAGAGTTTGGGTGTTGAGCCCTAGGTCTCATAGCAGCTGATATATTAGCATGTATTTCAGTGTTCTCCACTTCCAATTGCTCTGTGTTTATATATTCTTACTTGATTCAAATTAGATGTTTATTTGATCTCTGGCAAAACCAATTTATTTGGATACACCTTTCCTTACCAATTGAGTCATTAACAAAAATCCTTTAAACTTACTGAGTACCATGTGCATTCTAATCCCTAGGTGATAGCTGTATGAAGGCTCTCAAAGTCTAATTAATCAAAAAAAACTATTTAAATATGACTTGATGGGGCAACCCCTTCAGGTTCCTTCCTTCTGTGGGAGCTTTTTTGTCTTCTCAATAAATCCTGCTTTCTCAAAAAATAAAAATAAAACAACAAAATATGACTTGATAAATGCTCAGTTGGACTTAAGTTGGTATGTAAATCTTACCAATGAGGGCTTATATAGACCGGAGTAGTTTTCAACTTAATAGGAGTTCTGGTATTGTGCCTTATATACCATACCAGTAACCAGGTTGACTGGAGATATTTTAAAATTAATTGTATCTAATATTTGTTGGCTTAATATTATATGATGCTTACAATTTTCCCTCTCTTAGTACTTATAAACTCTTTCATGATTTGAAATGTTTTTACTGTTTAGGCTAAGGATACTTCAAGTGAAGAAGTTAACCTGAGTCACTTTGTACCCTGTAAGCCAGTTTCAGAAGAAAAAGCAAAAGAAATACCCGAATGGAGTGAGAAAGTGGCTCACAACATTTTGTCAGGTATAGTACTGATAATGTTTCCCCCTGTAACTTTAAGCCTTTGGAATCCAATAAAGGTATTTTTACTAATGCCAAGCTTAGCTGCTCATTGCTTGGAAACTGAAATAAACAAGCATGAGATGTAGTGAATGGAAGGCGATTCTATTTCAAAAGCTGACTGGTGGGGAAGTGACCAGGCTTATGCCTCAAAAGACCATTTCAACATTTTAGACCGAGGCTGGGATTTTAAAGGAAAAGAATGGAATGAGTATCTGAGAGCAGCACAGGGAGCTGGTCTTGCTCTGATGGTTATTACTAATTGTTGTCCACCTGGAGAGCTGGCTGGTACTGTCCCAGTTGTGGCCAGGTTGTAAATTAATCACCTTAAAGTAACTTCTGAACAGTGGAGAATTCTGCCGTGGGGTCTCCATGCTCTCTTATTCCAAGGTCACCTTTTGGAACAGACTCTAGAATTTTTCAAATACTTGATTAGATTCATGGGTATGTGCTCAATCATGGGGTCATTGTGTGAGGGTAAGTGGAGTAAAAGAAAGGATCTTTAAAGTGTAGGCTGAGGAAAAAAAGACCGTTTCTCAAAACTGAAATGGAAATTTTTGGTTACAACTCCCCACTGTCAAGTTCCATTCCATTTCTGTGGCAAATAGGCAACATATTTGATCTGACTACTGTCTACTGAAAAGGGGTATTGTTAAGGGGCATTAGAATTGACCTGATCCACTTGGAGTTGGAAATATTCCTGAGTGCCTGAACTTGTGGAAGGAATTTATTGGTGCATTATGGTGCAAGAACCCAGGAACTTTCTAGATAGCCAATCTTGTATACCCCTACGGAATGTACAACAGCAATAGAATCCGTAGCAACAGAAAGGGACAGTAAGTAGAATAGCAGTTATACTGTATATGAAGTTTTCCGTGTATTATAAAGTCAATCCAACCATGTCATGAAGAGGTCTTGAAACAGGGTTTTTATAGTCAAAATGTATATAATGTTGCATAGCACAAGTTGCATTATGGGAGTATCCACATGTGGATATTCCAGTCTTAGTCAATGCACATCCAGTCTTAATCAATGCACAGGTGCCACCTTAGGCAGCAGTCAGAACCCTGAGAGCCATGTGATACTTCAGGGCCACTTTCTTGATTTGTGAGGTTTCTTCAGTGAAGGGATAACAGTGTGGCAGGTGTTAAAAGGAGCAGCATATGTTTGGCTGGGTCTTCTGCTTATATGCATGGTTTTTCTTAAGCAGCAATTTCAGGTCCTCTCTTCTAAGGTTTTTTAGGAGAATTCAGTCTCCCAATTGAAAAGAATGTCGGGCCAGGTCAGTGGGACATGTGGTCCTGTTAGAAGCAAACTCATGAACAGAAGTTAGGATACGTTTTTAGAATCTTAACATATTTGGCAGTGTTTCTTTTTAGGGTATGGTTCATCTTTTTAGCTTTTTTCCAGTGATCATGGTCTTTAATGTAAAGGTTGTAGGAAGGGGCAAGTCATAGCTTTCTGTGGCGTTCCTATAGCCACCATTTCAGGGGTTAGATGGACATTAACTAAAAATGTGTGGCCCCTGTATTAATAAGAAAGTCCTTAAGTTTGTTCCTCACCATCAGCTGTGGGAATATGATGACAGGTTGGCTAAATATACATATTTAACGGGTCACAGGAAGAGCTGTGAATATTCATAGAGTTAATAAATATGTATGTAACATGATACATGTTTATCTTGGGGTGGAGAACTTACCTTTTATTGTTTGTAAGGGCATCTTTATAGTTTGGTTTTAAATAATCAATTTAGAAATACTCAAAAGTAGAAGGAGCTAGTCTCTTAAAATATCACATATTATCATATAGATAAAATTCTTTCTGACCTATTATTCTCTGTGTTATTCTTGGGGAATTGGGTAGTGAAAAGCTCCAGGAATTCCAGACTCTCAGAATAGCTCTGAACATAAGAATTAGTTACTTTCTGCTCCCCTTCAAAATTCCCTTTTAACCCCTTACCCCATTATCTTCTCAGTTGTGGTCTGAAACGTTTGTGTCTCTTCAAACCTACACTGAAAGCCTAACCCTGAGGTAATGGTATTGGGAGTTATTGGGTGGTGATTAGGTCATGAGGGAGGAACCCTCATGAATGGGATTAGTCCCTTATAAGAGAGGCCCCAGAGAGCTGCCTTGCCCCTTTCTCTGCATGAGGAGACAGCAAGAGGGGACCATTCTGTGAACCAGGAAGGGGGCCCCAGAAGACACCAACTCGCTGGCAGTTTTTATCTTGGACTTCTCAACCTCCAGAATTGTAAGAAATAAATTTCTGTTGTTTATGAGCCATCAGTTTATGATATTTTGTTATAGCAGCATGAATGGACTAAGATGCCTGCCAAAAAAAATGAGCTGCTCATCTCTCTTTGGAAGCAAAGCAGCAGTCCCTAACCACATAGCAGCACAATTGTGAGAAGACCTGAGGGTTACAACCAGGCCATTTGGGAAGTAGGCCCTGCTGTTTAGTTATGGTTAAAAAAGGGCTTCAGATCAACTGTTCTGAAGCCAGAATGGTCATTAATGGCATATGTCCTCCTGGTTTGATTGGTTAACATTTACCTAGCTTTTCAACTCTAGTGATTCTCTGACTTATACCTTTTTGTTGTTGTTTTTTAAAAAAATATTGCCAGTTACCATTTAGTAAGTAAAGTTAATGACCCTATTAAATGCGTCTTGACTATCATTTTAACAACCTAACAATTTGGGTTTCTGCTCTACTAAAAACTCATTAAAATAATAACAGTATCAAAAGCAGAGGAAATCTTCAACATAAAAAGCCAACATGTTAACATAGTCAGTTAGCTAGGAGCTAATAAAGTAGCAAAGAACTGTGCTTGAGACAAGAAGAAAAAATAACGCCAGAGTTTCAATGTAATTGTAGTTAGACTGAACTCTTGAAAGACACTTACTAAGAAATTGCCAAGAAAAATCTTTTCATTCTTACTACCCTACCCCCTAACTTTACTGGCTGCTAAGCATTATTAGGTCAATATTCAGAAAATTTGCCTGTCACACACACATTTGTATGTAAATCGATTCAAAGGTCACTTTCCCAAATCTTTGAGTTTATACTGCTAAAAGTTTTTTTCATTTACTATTGTTATGTAGCAAGCCACCCCAAACTTAAAGGCATAACACACAAACACTTGTTCTGCTTAGCCATTCTGTGGGCCAGGTATCGGAAAGATCACACATAGCAGGAGTGGCTTCTGTCTGCTTCATATCTAAGGGCTTCAGCCAGGAAGACTCAGAGGCTGGCTAGTGACTTGACAGGTGGGGGCTGGAATCAGCGAAAGGCTTCTTTACTTACTCCTTTGGTGTCTGTATTGGGAGAGTCCAGAACCTGAGCCTGCCAGATAGAGTGACTGTACAAGGCCTTTCACAGCTGGACTTCCTCACATCATGGGGGTGTTAGGCCTGGCTGGCTACTACATGATGATTCGGGGCTTCAAGAGTGAATCGCCCAGCAAACAGGCCAAGTACAGGGTAGGCTTGTTCCTTTCTTAGCAAGGAACAAGCCTACCCAAACTCAAGGGATATGACATTGACTTCACTTCTCAGTGGGAAGAAGTTCAAGGTCATGTTGAAAGAAGTACATGTAGAGCAGGAGATGCTGTTTGTGGTCATCTTCTGAAGTTGCCACCTTCCACTAAGTCTCAGGTCTCCTGTGTGCCACAGATTCCGTACACTGGTTTACTGGAAGAGGCAGAGCATCCTCAAAGCCAGTTAATCCTGGGAAGAGGTCTCTCTAAATTTAGAGTTCAAAAGAACTCCCAGCAATGTATAAGTTTACAGTGGACAAAAGCGCACCTTGGTAACACTCAAAGGCCTTCTTTATTACTTGAGACCTCAGTATCTTCATGCCACTCGCTGTTTTCCTTTTTATCCTGTAGCCTCAGGGCTAGAGTTCTAGTAATATCCCTCATAGTTGGTGACAGTAAAACTGTTTAACTGCCTATCAGAGTATATGTCTCTTTATGTGTTTTTATATCGGTGTAATGAATAACAATTATTCATCAAATACTTAACGATACAAGAAAAAAGAAAATATCTCAGATTTGCTCTAGGGAAAATTATCTGGTCTGTCAAGAGACTTTCTACCTGACTCATGCAGGCTATGTACAAGATGAATAACCAGGGATCTAAATGGAGCTCATTCATCTTAGCTCATAATTGGTGCCGTCCACTGTCAGATGATGAGTAAAGATCAGTAAAGCTGAGGTTTTTATTAATGTAAAGGTGAAGAAAAGAGAAATAACTGTACTTAAAATTCACCTGTATAGAATATTGGCTTAAAAGGCCCAGAAGGCAACTATCATACATTTTTAATGAAGTACATTACACCATGGTATTAGAGGGTTGACAAGGGACGTTCAAATGCCCTGCTCATGTCTGGCACTGCTCATGTCATTTAAAAGGTCTAAAGGCTACCAGTGAAATACTGCATTTCCTTCTCTTTGGTACCTGCAGTCTTAATATATTTACCTCTGCTGTGTACTTCCATGGTGCTATCTTGTCTACAGGTAGTATTTCTCCTTATTAGTCCTATGACTTGTCATTTATCATTTCTGTATTTTTCTCAGTCATCATGGGACTCCCTTTTATTTCTTATAGAGTTTCATTTTAGGATTATAGTCTCTTTGATTTCATTGTCATTTATTTTGTGATTTCTCAGTCTTCCTTCTTCATGTTCACTTTGTTTCTTACTTCCTAAATCTTTTAAACCTATAAGTTAGTCTAAAAACACACAATTTATTTTATTTTTTTGAGACAAGATCTTGCTATGTTGCCCAGACCGGTCTCAAACTCCTGGCTTCAAGCAGTCCTCCTGCCTTGGCCTCCCAAAGTGCTGAGATTTCAGGATTAAATAAGGCCACTGTACTTGGCCTTATTTAATTTTTTTCCACTATTTCTCTCTCTCTTTTTTTTTTTTTTGATTCAGAGGGTACACGTGCATATTTGTTGCATGGATATCTTGTGCAGTGATGAGGATTGGGTCTCAGGTGGCTCATTCTGTAGGTAGTTTCTGAACCCTAATCCCCCTCCCTCCTCCCCTTATTGGTGTCCCTAATATCTATTATTTCCATCTTTGTGGCCATGAAAATAAAACAATTTTTTTAAATGGACATCGTCCAGTCTTTGTTGTGGGAGTCTGTTTGCCTGGGACCCTGCTTGCCAAATGTTGATTGTTGGGTAGGACAGTGGGGGTAGGATTGGAACTGGAGGTGGAGGTGTTGACTGAAACAGGAAGATAAACAAAATTTTCTCATCAGTTATTACTTGCCACTTTTCATTGTTAGTTTTTAAATAAACTGGCACAATTTTCACATGCTTGCTCGATGCTTACTTATGGTCTGGAGTAATTATGAAAAGCCATGCCACAGACCCTGAGAGAACATGCTTAAGTATTTTGTGTGTTCAACTTTACAAGTTCATTGTTTCAGGGTCAGCCAAAAAGGAAATATTTTGAATTTCAAGCTCTTTATGGAAGAGGATAACACTGTCCTCTCCATCTCAGGGGACACTGTTCTCGTGTATTTCTTCTTGCTTTTCCCATTGCTTTCCCACTCCTCCTTCCCCACCTGCCCACTGACTGAGGACCTTCTGTCCTCCCTAGAGAAGGCCTTCCTTCCTGCTGTGCCTCTGGCACTCACTTCTGACATTTATGCTGCAAGAAGCCTGAGCAAAGCAGAGGGTTAGGGCTCACTGACCTGAGAAGTGGCTACGTTGTCTGGGCCTCTCTTCTCTTCTCTTTTAGACTTTGTCTTTTTTATGCATTATTTGAGTATCCTCATGTTTTTGTCATTCACGTTTATGTAGCAAACGAAAAGGTGCTGGATCTCCTGGTTTGGGTGTAGGACTGAGGAAGGAACAGGACTAATGCCTTTAGCTGTAAGCCAGCAAGAATTCTGTCTGGTGTTTGAGGTATAGGTTGTCTGGTTTCCATTTTTTGTTGTTTCTATCTTTCTCCCTCAGGATTTCATGGGGAAAAGTGATACCTGGACTAAGGCAAAAAGAACAGGAATATCTGGGTCCTTTAGCCAACTGTTACCTTAATGGCTCCAAAATTCAAAATGAATACCTAACATTAGTATACTGCGGTAAGTAACATATAGAGATACCTACAAGCTATGGTGACAACATAGAGTAGTACAGAGCTCTGTCACTGAGTGATGTTTGACCTTAGTATTGAAAGATAAGTTTAGTTAGAAAAGGTATGTATTCTAGGTAGGAAACTGTAGGTATAAAGTTAGCTTGGAAGTTTATGACCTGGCATGTTTGGGATCCGAATATCAAACTCCTTTTTTTCTTATTGATAATACTAATTAAAATGTTTAAGGTTTAATTGGTACTAATATTGTGTAATTTAAATTTTCTTTTAAAAAGGTGCTTCCTGGGTGAGTTGGGGTTTAGTCAAAGGTGCTGAATTCACTGGCAAAGCAATCCAGAAAGGTGCTTCTAAACTTCGAGAACGGATCCAACCAGAAGAAAAACCCGTGGAAGTTAGTCCAGCTGTCACCAAGGGACTTTACATAGCGAAGCAGGCTACAGGAGGAGCGGCCAAAGTCAGTCAGTTCCTGGGTAAAGGAATCTTAGATGACTTTGCTTCTTTAAAGTTAACTTAAAAATAATCTCTTGGCCGGGCTCGGTGGCTCAGCCTGTCATCCCAGCACCTTGGGTGGCCGAGGCGAGTGGATTGCCTGAGCCCGTGGGTTCAAGACCAGCCTGGGCAACTTGGTGGAACCTCATCTCTACAATAAAAATTAAAAATTAGCCGGGCATGGTAGCGCATGCCTGTAGTTCCAGCTACTTTGAAGGCTGAGGTGGAAGGATCGCCAAAGCCCTGCAGGTCGACAGAGCCCAGCCTGGGCGACAGAGTGAGACTCTAACTCAAAAAAATGAAAATGAAACTTAAAAAAAAAAAAATCTCTTAATCCAAGCTTAATGTAAAGACCAGCAACATCAGCCTGTCTGGGAGCCGTGAAATTGCAGAATGTTAGGCACCAGACACACCTGCTGATTCTGAATCTGCATCTTTGTAAGATTCCTATATTTGGTTATTAAAGTTCGAGTAACTCTGGCTAAAGTGTTTCAGTGTGTTGGAGAGGAGAGTGTGTGCCTTTGAAAAGGAGTTCTGAATGCCCACTCATGTGTCCTTTATTGAGGGGGATAAGTGTTGATGAATGTGTCATTCGGCAATTGCATTGTACGAACCTATTGCTCCTAGGCTACAAACCTAGACAGCATGTCACTGTGCTGAATACTGTAGGCACTTGTAGCACAGTAAGTACTTGTGTATCTAGACATATCTAAAGATAGAAAAGGCATAGTAGAAGGACGGTATACAAGATAAAAAACAGTATACCTGTAAGGAACACTTCCTGTGAATGTCACTTGCAGGACGAGCGGCTGCTCTGGGTGAGTGAAGAGTGAGGGGTGAGTGAATGTGAAGGCCTGGGACTCCTGTTCCCTGCCGTAGGCGCTATGAACACTGTTCATGCAGGCCACACTAAATTCATTTTAAAAATAACTGTGCTGTGATTTTACAATGGCTGGGTATCCCTAGGTGGTAGAAATTTCTCAGCTTCATTATGGTTTTATGGGATCACCATTATATACTCAACAAAATGTCCAAAATGGCTACAATGTTATACAACACAACTGAGTGTACTATCCTTGTATCCATCTGAGGGATAGGACACATTCTTTTAAGGACAGCAATTTCTGCATAATAGTTGAGGATCAAGAGAGAGGGATGTATTGTTTCAGAAAAGCTGGCTTTTTTTTTTAATCATTATTCTGGTGCCAGCCTTCTTTCAGAATCACAGTACTGAAGCTTGGTGTGTTAAGATGGGCAGTAGGTCCTAAATGGATAACCATTACATGTAGTAAGATGATCTTTTGGTATTTCGTATTCTTTTGAATCAGATTTTGGGTTGCTTATTTTTATAAAATTAAACACACTATTATCTCACTGAAATATTTGCTGCGAGAAAAAGAAATATGTACTAATACACTTAACTGGAAAACACTGAAGGTATACCTACTACTGTGACTTGTGTTGCAACAGTTAGATAGAAAAAGTAGATGGTTTTCTCAAGCAGAAGTGCCAAGAAGAACTTGTATCTCTAAGAGGCAAGGCTATTAACATAAGTAGGCTCTGCAAAACACACCTTTAAAGCAAACAATAGCCTTTGTTTAAGAAATAGCCAGTCTATGCTGCATGCCTGTCATCCCAGCTGCTGGAGGCTGGGGGGTGCACTAAACTCTTCAGCCCAGGAGATCAAGTCAAGGCCAGCCTGAGCACAACATAGTGAGACCTCATCTCTTTAAAAAAAAAAAAAAACTTTGTTTAAAAAATAGCCAGTCTATGCTGCATGCCTGTCATCCCAGCTGCTGGGGGCTGGGGGGTGCACTAAACTCTTCAGCCCAGGAGATCAAGTCAAGGCCAGCCTGAGCACAACATAGTGAGACCTCATCATCTTTAAAAAAAAAAAAAACTTTGTTTAAAAAATAGCCAGTCTATGCTGCATGCCTGTAATCCCAGCTGCTGGGGGCTGGGGTGTGCACTAAACTCTTCAGCCCAGGAGATCAAGTCAAGGCCAGCCTGAGCACAACATAGTGAGACCTCATCTCTTTAAAAAAAAAAAAAGTATAGCTTGTCATCCTTAAGTAGAAATGGTAACATCATACAGTGAAACAGTTTTAGATGCTAATTTAAGAATTTTGCAACAAAAGTGGTAAAATCAAGGGAAGAATACATTTTTCTAATTTTTCTTTTTTTTTTTAATCCTTATATTAGTTGATGGAGTTTGCACTGTGGCAAATTGTGTTGGAAAAGAACTAGCTCCACACGTCAAGAAGCATGGAAGCAAACTTGTTCCAGAATCTCTTAAAAAAGACAAAGACGGGAAATCTACCCTGGATGGTGCTATGGTTGTAGCAGCAAGTAGCGTTCAAGGTAACGAAAAGGCCCAGAATTTTAACTAGGAAGGCCTGTTTGCTTTGGACTAGACTGACTGACTTTTATAAATATATTTGCAGGATTTTCAACTGTCTGGCAAGGATTGGAATGTGCAGCTAAGTGCATTGTTAACAATGTTTCAGCCGAAACTGTACAAACTGTCAGATACAAGTAAGTTGAATTTTATCATTTTAATGACTAAGTCTCTTGTAGCATTTGTAAAAATTCATGACAGTTAAGATAATTATGTAGTTATTTTTATCAAGTATCTGTTAAAAAAATTTTTTTCACTCCCTGCTTTTCTTAACTTGGTAGAATAATATTTTAGTATAATAATAGAATTCTTATGACTTCGCTTTTTTATTACTCATTATAATAAATATTTGTTCATTATTAATGCAGAGAATAGATTTAATTTTTTTTAAGCCTGGAATTTCTTATCATGCTTTGATGAATGATGTCTACCTGAAAAAACTTGAATTATAATTAAACTGTTGTACCCCTTGTTAATATTAGCCCATTCTGTATATAAAGACTGTTAAATTATGTCACATCTTACTTGACTCCAATTACCACTGTACATTAATCTTGGAATGAACAGATAGTATATCTTCCATTTCATATATTAAGAAATGGACAAACATAGAAATGAATGATTTGCACAAACTCACCTGTTAAGTAGTGTTATGATTTCTTTCTAATGTGACCTTAAGGTCTCTCTCTGGAGGATGGCTATAAACTCTAGTCCAACCCTGACTGGGCTCCAGGTAAGGAGGTCGTGATTGTTGACAGTGTACCTTTCACGGGATACCTCGTTGTCCAAGCAGTCGGCCTAATGCCTAAATGTCTGACCCTTGGCTGTCCCTTGGCCGGGTGTCTCTTTCCCAGGAAACTTGCTTATGGCAGACACCCTTGTGACTCTTGTCTGACCTGCATTCAGCTTATTTTTACGAAGATAGTTACTCTCAGGAGATCCCTGACTAGGAGGAGAGGTAGGTTCAGGTGTGTTGGTCAGGTGAGATACAGAGAAAACAACAGAGGTATCTGTGAGGGCCAAAGGGAAGTCTGGAGACAGCAGGGTGCTCACACAGCAGGCTGTGGGGATGGGTGAAGGGGGAGTACCATCATTAAGGTCCGGGGTTGTTATCCCTTTGGCTTTCCAGCAGGGCTGTGGATTGACTAGTTTAAGGAAAACATGCGAATGGGGAAACTTATTTAGATGACTGGTTTTACATGGCTCTGGTGAAAACCGTTGGATTTTCTCCTGGTCAGCAGTTGTGGGTGTGTTGGGTTTTGAATCAGTGAGATGAGGAACAAGTGGGCTATATTGCAAACAACCCCATGGGGAGGGGAAAGTTTTAACCAGGCGGAAGGTGATGGGATATGACTAGGTTTCAGACAGCTGTGTCAGGCCTAAAATTGAGTTCCAAAGCAGCAACTGTATGAAACAACTGTGTGACAAGTGGTATTAAAGATGAGGTTGAAAACAAGATCTTCTGCTTTTAGCTCTTTATTCTTTCTACCCGACTACAGTCGTTACACAGTACTAAAAGAACCAAGTATGAAGAACCTGAGTTGCTTTTTTAGCTTTGAATTCATTTAGATCTTACTGTTTATTTAGAAAGAAAAAAGAAGAGTGATATTAGTGGTCTTCACAGGTCTTGATTAGTTGTGTTAATTACCTACTAATGACAACAGTTATTCGAGTTTACATGTACGTATCAGGGGCTTTTCATGTGCATTATTGAATTTTTAACACTGCTATGATTTCCATTTTGCAGCTGAGGTAACCTAAGCATAGAATGTCAAATACCTTGTTAAAGATTGCACCCCAGTGCTGAGAACCTTGCTGAGCCCCGCCTGCCCTTGGTGGGGTGTTTGTGCAAGCGCCATCCTCTTAGAGTCCTTTTCCAGCATCTGACGTGCTTTGAGATTCTCTCCCCCCACAGTAAATCACCTTTGGCTCAGGAAATATGAACTTAATTTCCATCCTAAGTTGGTTCAATCTGCTCCATCTAGGGAATGCACACCTTTGAAGCAAAGCAACATGGCATATCCTCTTGATGTGTCTCAGTTTTTAAAAAGCAGAGTAGATCTAAAGTTACTTTGATGAAAATGTCAAACTTAAGTCTTCCAGCTCCCCTCTCGCCACTTGTGGCAGTGCCGTCTGATTCTTTTCATTAATTGTTTAATGCCCCCGAGATTACTTTTAAATGTCGTTATTAGAAAAATAATTGGCTCAGCCCGTATCCCGCGCCTTTGGGAGGCTGAGGTGAGTAGATTGCCTGAACCCGCAGGTTCGAGACCCGCCTGGGCAGCGAGACCTCATCTCTACAATAAATCAAAAAATCAGCCTGGCATGGTAGCACACGCCTGTAGTTCCAGGTACTTGGAAGGCTGAGGTGGAAGGATCACCGGAGCCCCAGTAGGTTGAGGCTGCAGTGGCCGGGAGTGGCCACTGCACTCCAGTCTGGGTGACAGAGTGAGACTCCAACTCAAAAAAAAAAAAAAAGAAAAATAATTTCTCTGTAGCAAGTGCAGGAGAAAGTCACAAGTGCTTTTTAGACCAAAAGTGAGTTATTTTTGGATAACATTTGTTAGCACAGATAATTAGGCAATCATAGTAGAAAGGGGGAAGTGTGTTATTGGATGTGTCCATTTTTCACTCCAATTTTAAAAATGCTTATTACCTTACTACAGTTAACTTATTAAAAGTTGAAGAATCACATAGCTAGGAGGTGCTAAGTTTTAGTGCAGATTTTGTATTTCTAGTCCTTAGTGAGAAGACCTTAATATGATGAATAGGATATTTTAATTGTGGTTCTGAGCTCACTTATTTCTCTGATGGTGTGTGTTGCTGTTCTTTTTATCCTTTCCTCCACAGATCTGTGGAATAAAAAAAAAAAAAAGCAGATACATGAGAATTTAGTTAAGTAGCTTTGTATTTTTAACTATGAGAATGATTCAATCCTAGTAGTAATTTAATTTCTTCTTTTAGAAACTTGGACAAGTGAGAGAGGCAATAGGGAATAAAGGATTTTATCAGGTAATACTGTGTCCTCACTTACAGAGATAATCTGACCCAGAAGTAGAAAATATCTTTTAGGAAAAGAAGTTAAAAGCATTGAACCAGTAATAATTTAGTGATAGAACTGAAGAAATGGAAAAAGCCTTGTTGTGCTTTTGTTTAATTTAGTTTCTGTTTATTTACATATATTTACACTTAATCACACTCTTATGTACCTATACTTACTACGCTGGCACACAGTTTTTAACAGGGTGAGCATTTGTGTTGTTCTACTTTAATCTTACAGTAGCATAGTAAGGAAAATGTGTATTCTTTTTGCCTATGATAAATTATTGCTCTCCAAAATAGTTCTTTTAAATCTACCTTAATTATATGCGTTATGCCTGGGAGAAAAATAAATGTATTATATAAACCTTTGTATCCGATTTCTGGTGGTATAAGCAAATACAGAGGATTAAATACTCTCCCAACATTTTTAGGTAAATATATAGAAACTATTCATTGAGACTCAGTTTATCTTTGTCAGTATATTAATACTTTTGTCTTAGCTTAGATTTAGGAATGTGAAGACCTACAGGAACCATAAAAAACCATAAGAAACTTTAAACCTGCTTGCACTTACTTGCAGTGTAGTACCTGTTAAATGATTCATTACACTTCTCCATAGCTTCTGAGTTTCACCTTGAAGCTCCTTTTGTTCCACTTTTAACTTGTTTAAAGGAGACTAATACAGGTTTAGTAAGTTAGATCTATTATTATTTTCCCCAGCAATATGTTATCTATGAATATATATTTATGGGAAGTAAATACTAGATGAAGAGATAACCCCAATGACAGATATCATATTACTCAAAACCATCTACTCAGGTGTTGTGTAGAACCAGCCTTCTCTTTTTTATTTGGTATCTGTACAGATATTTAAACATTGTCATTATGACCCTCATTTGTTTTTTTCTTCTAAATATTCTTAGTTGCTTTAACAATTCCATTTCATGGCATGGTTTCCAGCTCCTTCATTCTGCTCATGCTCTATTTTTATTTTGGTAGGGGTAAGTTAAAGTTTGTTGGTGTTCTTCTCAAAACTTGAGATCAGAATTGAATCTAATATTCCAGATGTGTTGTGATCAGACTGAATATAGTGGGATTTGCCTCCCTTCTTTTTGGTCATATGACAGAAGGTAAATATGGTACACAAGACAGTGTCTGTCTTTTTTAGTAGCTGTTATTTTATTGACTCATATCAAACTTGACTTTTAAAAAATAAACCTTTAAAACCTGGACTCCATCTTCTCTTTGGACAGTTGATGTTTGTACCTAAAGTTAAGAGCCTTCATATATACTTGCTTAATGTCACTTTGTTTTTTTGACCTGTCATTAAATCGATCCTTTGTTTGGGTTTCTGGTTTTCGAAACTGTCATAGCAAGCCTTCTGGTGTGTGTTCTCAGTAGATTTGGAAGACATTTCTTTTGTATGTCTAGATTTTTCCCAGAAATTCTCATACTTATAGGAGCCCCTGCTCCGGTTGCTGCTGTTCCAGTATTTCATGCTTATGAAGTTGGTGGGCTAGCTGTTGACAAATCTCCTAGCAGCATTCTTTTTTTTTTTTTTTTTTGAGTTGGAGTCTCACTCCGTTGCCCAGACTGGAGTGCAGTGGCACGCTCCCAGCCACCGCAGCCTCTACCTGCGGGGTTCTGGCGATCCTTCTGCCTCAGCCTTCCAAGTAGCCGGAACTACAGGCACGCGCTACCACACCTGGCTAGTTTTTGATTTATTGTAGAGATGCGGTCTCGCCAAGTTGCCCAGGCGGGTCTCAAACCCGTGGGCTCAGGCAATGCACTCGCCTCGGCCTCCCAAAGTACTGGGATGACAGGCTGAGCCACCAGCAGCGTTCTTATTTAGCTCACCTGTATGTTGAATCTCATCAGACTCTTCTCAGAGTGATTGTCTTCCACGTCCATTTGTTGAATATGGGTTCTTTGTAAGGATTTGTCCTGTGTCCATTCTCTTGTACTCTTTGTGGATAATTTTATTTCCACCTGTGACTGCAGTTACTACGTATATGTCAACAGTTCTCAATCTGTGTTTTCTTTTAATTTTTGTCTGAATTCTTTAGGTTTATATACCCCAACGGCATGCCACTACAGACATCCCGCCATCATGTCCTGTTGATTTTTATATTCATCTCTTTTTCTCAAGCCTTATTATCATTACCTTAAAATAGACCGTCATCATTCCTCATCCAGCACACAGCTTGCTTCCTAACTGGTCCCTCTGCTTCTAGTCTTACACTCTCGTGATTTCACAGTGCAACCTGAGTTGGCGGGATCTTTCTAAAACATAAATTTGGTCATTCCTTTCCTTGTTTAAATTCTCATTGATTTCAAGATAAATTTTAAACTCCTTAGCTTTACCTACAAGACCCTTCATGAATTAGCCACAACCCATCTGCCAGTGATGGATGGAGTAATATTACTAATTTAAATATTTCAGGCAGGTATTTCTGAGATTAGTTTCGAAGGTTGCATATAAATTGTTTTATAGGCAGATTTATTTTAAAGTTCTTATGGCTGAAATTTTGCTATAATTAGTACAAAATTAGAATCATTTCCAATGTGCTGTTTTTGTTGACATCACTGAACACCTTGGAGAAACTTCAGAAAAGTCTGGTTCAAATTGTAGATTGAATCCCATTGACTTATTTAGCGATTCCAACTTGAAATCCAACTTAGTAAGCTCCAACTAAAGTCAACTTATTTAAAAGGAAGAGATCAAAAATAAGCTTTGTCTTCTGGCTGGAGATGTGCTTTCTAGGAGTTTTGAATAGTGTAGTTTGAATCAGAGGAAGAGGATTGAGCAATTATTTGTCTAGAAGAACAGATGCCTATTAGGAAAACTCGTTCTAAGGCATATTGGGAAGCAGGGGTGATAGGTGAGGATATATTAAAAAGTAAACACAGCTGATGAGAAACCACTTTAAAGATTATTTTAAAATACGCATCTAGTGCTACTCGTACTATAACCATTCTTGTATACACTTTATAATTTCTCAAACACTTTGCTATACACTTGATGCCCAAAACACTCTGAGGTGAATAGGGCAGGAATTACTAATTTCATTCATTCAGTGAATGTTTTTTAATGTCAGGCACTGTTGTAAATGTTTAGGATACATTAATGAACAAAGCAAAGATTCTCTCCGGTGAGGTTTATATTCTACTGAAACTAGCAAGACATAAACAACGATCATGAGTAAGTTCTATGGTATGTGGAAAGTGATAAGTTACGGAAGGAGAAAGAGAAATTTAAGAGGAGATTGGCAGTGGGGTGGGGCATGTGGGAGAAAGCGATTTAAACAGGTTAGATACTGGGAAGGTAGGAGTTGAGCCAGCCTGAAGAAAGCGAGGTGGTGAGCCATGGGAAGTCCAGGCAGAGACCAGCCAGTGCAAAGGTCCTGAGGTCTTTGTGTGCTTGGTGGGTTCAGAGAACAGCAAGGAGGCCAGGGAGTCCTCCGGGCTGAAGTCTGGTTAAGGTAGAACTCAAAACCATTTATAATGACTAGCTTAGTTTCTGTAGTGACTATTTTCCATTACACTTCAGTAATTAATGGAGGATGAAAAGAGAAATAATGACTGATTATCAGCCTATATTATAATTTGCATTTTATTTTTATTCAGTCTTTATTGCCTCATTCTCAGCTAGTCTGAGTTTTTCTCACACTGTTTTTGTAAAGGTGAAAACAGAACTTTGGCACAGTGTGGTTTCATTCACTACTATTTTTAAGTTATTCATTAAATGGAAACCTGAAATTTGATTATGTTTTCAGGGATAACAGTAATCATTGACTTATTTAACGCTAATTCAGAAGACCTTGTTTTATATCTGTGGTTTCCTTGTATATTCTCTAATCTCTCCTTAAAGATACGGGCATAACGCTGGAGAAGCCACCCACAACGCAGTGGATTCCGCTGTCAACGTTGGGGTAACTGCCTACAACATCAACAACATTGGAATCAAAGCCATGGTGAAGAAGACTGCAACACAGACGGGACACACCATCCTCGAGGACTACCAGATAGTTGACAAGTCTCAGGGGGAAAATGAAGGCGCAGCAAATGGAAACACAGGAAGGGAGAAGGATGAGCCGATGAAGGACGCAAAGAAGAAGGAGGCAAAGAAGAAGAAGTGATGACTGTGCTGGGGTCCCCCACACCAAAGCCTTACCAGATGACGCAGCTTTGTGAAACAGGAGTTCCGCACAGGTAAACGGTATTTTTAAGTGTGTTCCTTCCTGCGGAGTGACTGTTGCATAAATTTTATGGCGTGAATCTTACTTAAAGGATAGGAATCAGTATTCTTGCATCTGGCCTTAGACATATGCAGTTATATTCTCAATAAGTTTATTTTGTTTTCCAAATGTAGTGAAAATATTTTTGCAGTTAAAATAAAGCTAGTAATACATGTGGTATAAGCCTCATTAAACCTAATGTTAAACTATTTTTGTATCTGTTATCTTTCAGAAAGCAAAGTAGGAAACTATATATTTGCTTAAAACCTGGCATTTAGTAACCTTATTTCTATTTATACTAGGAAGGAATGACTTAAACTGTTGCCTCCTCTTTTTGCACTAATTATGGATTTTTAGATGCTTGTCACGATTTTCACTGTATAAGCTAAACAAAAACTGTAATCCTAAATTAAGGATTCTCAGAAAACATTTTGAAAGACTTTTTCAAAACAGGGAAGACACTAATGAAAAATAAAATGAGGTTCTATAAAGTAATTTGGTAGCTTACTTGTGTGTTAGGAAAATGGATGGTCTTTTTTATTTCAAATGAATACAAATACATTTTTAAGCTTTTTGTATTGATCTATTAGGAACCCAGAAAATGTGGGGGCATGATTAGTATTGTATTAAAATTTGAAGTGATTTGTATCAGCCTACTTGGGCAAAAAAGTACTTTAGGAAATTATTTCACCATATCTACTTCTGTAAGATTTTCCAAAAGGCTAAAACTTTGTAAAAACTAAACTATAAACAGAACTGAGTTTACTGATAGTAAATATGTTTTTATTTTGAGATTCAGTCATTGGAGTTTATATTAAAAGCCAATAAGTTACGTTATTTATAAAAAGATTCTATTCATAATTAAGGTAAAGAATATGAAAACCTTAGACTTAACCCACAATGAGTAGGCACAATAGTTTTTGCTTTGGCAGAAAACAGGATATTCACCGACCTTTAAGCTACAAATATGTAAGTGAACACCTCACGGCATATGATTTTGATTTACTGAGTGTAAGAATTACTATTAGTTTTCATAGCTGTAGTCCATCCTAATCATTTCTGAACCTTTAGTGGCTACTTGATTTGACTTTGAAACTGTCTGAAGAAATGCACTTTGTGAATTAAAAAACTCTGAATTGTTTGGCCTCAAATATATTAATGCGCTTGTATTTGGGGAACATGTAGAATTTTCCTAAGGCCAAGGATAATGTACTAGTTGTTAACATTGAAATAAAAGTGAATTGGTAAACTGCTTCCTGTGAGTCTCTGCTGTGTTCAAGTTGAAGAAATGGAATGGCAGATAGCAAAGCCTATACTTTAAAAAGTTACCTTTGACCAGAGGTCAGCAAATAAGCCCCATGGGCCAAATCCAGCCAGCCACCTCTTTTCATAAATAAAGATTTATTGAAACACAGGCATACTCCTTTGTTTCCATATTGGCTATGGCTGCTCTCTAGTGCAACACCAGAGTTGAACAGTGACAGCAGAGGCTATATGGCCCACAAGGCTAATGTGTTTACTATCTGCCTTTTGCAGGAAAAGTAGGCTGCCTCAGACTACAGAAAAGGACTTTTCCCACCATTCCACAAAGTCTCTAGGAGATAGGCTTCTTCCAAAGAATGCTTGTATTGTGTAATAGTTGATATATAGAAAAGCTGGAGAATAACAAAATTAACACTCATAAACTCATCCCCCAACTAAAAACACAGCTGCTCATTATATATACAAGTGTATTCTTCCCTGTCCTCTCTCCTTACCTGTATCTCCCAACCATTATTTTTTAAATTGTTCCTTTGCCCTTTTTTAATCTCACATGTATTAATATATTTTCTCAACATGTTTCGTGTTTTAGTTTGAAAGCTTTCTACATATAGCATCTCATATGAAGTCTTCTTCAACTTGCATTTTGGAGTTTCTGTTTAAAATTCAATCATGTGGCTGGGCACAGTAGCTCACGCCTGTAATCCCAGCACTTTGGGAGGCACAGGCGAGAGGACTGTCTGAGCCCAAGGGTTAGAGACCAGCCTGGGCCTCATCTCTACCATCAACCAATCAATCAATCAATAGCTGGGCATAGTGGTATACCTGTGGTTCCAGCTACTTGGAAGGCTGAGATGGAAGGATCGCATCAGCCATCAGGTTGAGGCTGTGGTGGCTATGAGCATGCCACTGCCCTCCAGTCTGGGCAACAGTGAGACTCTGACTCAAAACAAAAAAAAATTAAATTAATTTATGTGTTTAATGTGCAGGGTTAGTTGAGTTGCTATATATTAATAGTATTCTACTTGTACTCTGAGTTTACCACAATTTAAGTATTCATTTTTGAAGGGGTCTAGCCCCTTGCCGGGTCGTGAGGTTTCCTGAAGGAAAGACGGATAGACGAAAGATGAAAATATTATACTCGGACACCTGCTTCCTGAACAGATGACATCGTTTATTAGTTAACAGAAAGCTTTTATACTATTAGTAAAGGGGCAAGACAAAGAAAATTCCTTCACATACATATCCTTTAAAAGTTACCACCATCTAGCGGTCTTAGAAGAAATGAACAAGCCAAGAACACTATCTACTTTCAGTTAATGAGTCTTGAGATAAGTTTAAAAGGAGTTTCACTTAAACTAAACATAATACATACAAGGTTTACTTTGATTTCGGTTCCACATCACTTGTCTAATTAAAAAAGGCTTAAAATCACTAAAACAAAACTATAGATTGTACCTAGTGAAGCCCATTAACTTGACCAAACAACAGTGGCTAGCGTTTAAAGAATAACTATGAAAGTCACTTACTGTGAAAATACATACACTAATCTTTACTCTGAATAAACATATAAAGTGAACTAAACATAATGAAATAAAACTAACACAACTAAAATTATTATGGTTGCATAATTGCTAGTGAGCTTTTAAGTTTAGGATAATGGTGATTTGGCTGTTTTCCCTTATGCTTGGCAACCTCCTGGAAAACATCTTTGTCTTAAGATAGGCACTGGAGCAATTATTATCTTTGAGGCACCAATTTTATCATTGTGTGAACTTAAACTTATGAACTTAAAACAATCTTCAAACCGGGCTCAGTGGCTCAGCCTGTAATCCCGCGCCTCTGGGAGGCTGAGGTGAGTGAATTGCCTGAACCTGCGGGTTTGAGACCCGCCTGGGCAGCGAGACCTCATCTCTACAATAAATCAAAAAATCAGCCGGGCGTGGTAGC
>NW_007248697.1:524869-561742 GCF_000164805.1 Carlito syrichta
AATAACTATGAAAGTCACTTACTGTGAAAATACATATACTAATCTTTACTCTGAATAAACATATAAAGTGAACTAAACATAATGAAATAAAACTAACACAACTAAAATTATTATGGTTGCATAATTGTTAATGAGCTTTTAAGTTTAGGATAATGGTGATTTGGCTGTTTTTCCTTATGCTTGGCAACCTCCTGGAAAACATCTTTGTTTTAAGATAGGCACTTGAGCAATTATTATTATCTTTGAGGCACCAATTTTATTATTGTGTGAACTTAAACTTATGAACTTAAAACAATCTTCAAAGTAGCTATAAAACAATAAACTATAGCATTAAAACTTAATTAATGACTCAAAGTAAAAACCTTGTTAAACATAACCAGAGCCTAATAATTTTTGTCAACTCTCATGCATATGTATATTGATCATATAAACGTGTATGATATTACATTTACCAATTACGATTAATACATGGATAAAACAATTATCATGTCTAGAATAGCACTGCCAGCAACTCTCTTCAACAGAGTCCCAAATTACAGTCCTTGAAGTGCTTCAAGAAAGTTTCCAGGTGCAAAGTTCTTCATGTAGCAGGAGTTTTTCTCTTGGGCTTTTACGACCTTCAAAGCTTTGTAATCGCCTTTCTTGCCCAGGTGTCTTTGTTACTTTTCTCTTATCCTGCAGTGTTTATTTCTAAAGAAAACTCAAAAGCAGCTTTTAATGACATTTCCCAGGCCCCCAAGGTTGCTTTCTGTATTTAGTTAATTATCATAAAAGTATCTAATTAGTATATTATGAATTCAGTGAAAACCCACTCTATAAACGTTTACTTAAAATTTTTTTTTTTTTTGAGTTGGAGTCTCACTCTGTCGCCCCGGCCACTGCAGCCTCGACCTGCTGGGCTCTGGCAATCCTTCCACCTCAGCCTTCCAAGTAGCCGGAATTACAGGTGCGCACTACCACGCCCAGCTGATTTTTTGATTTATTGTAGAGATGAGGTCTTGCTGCCCAGGTGGGTCTCGAACCCGCGGGCTCGGGCAATCCACTCACCTCAGCCTCCCAAAGGTGCCGGATTACAGGCTGAGCCACCGAGCCCGGCTACTTAAAATTTAACTATAGAATTAAGTAAAAACCTTAACGATTAATCTTTATCCTAAGTCTGTGAAGACAGTGTTATAAATCACCTATATAACTCCTAGATAAGTGTTAGAACTTATAATGAATTCATAATGAACTTTCTATAAACTTGTGCATCTATAAAACTTTATGTCTAAACACTAAACTGCATAATTCTAAATCAAATAAAGAGTGAATATACTAATATCATTTTTTATTCAAGCAATATCTAGTAACTTGTAACCAAGTGAAAGAAAGCATTCTTGGTGTGCTTCAGAGTTTAACCCTTGCATATGTTAGAAAAGGCCAAGTGGCCTAGTGGGAAAATGGGAAAATGAACCATGACATTCTCAGGTTAGGTGTGAGTACTTCGCATAAACATGCCATTTTCTTCTTCCACGACTGCACAGAATTTCTTCAGCCGTACCAAACAGCAAAGGTGAAAGACAGAAGGGCCTCAGTTTCTCAGGCTCGCCCTGTGGCCCGGGGTCTTCGGCCCACCAGGACCCTGTCAGTCAGGTGGACCTCCAAGGCCGGCTCCCAACACATTTTCCTATCACTTGACATTTGGTTTTTAATATTTGCTGATAAAAATAATATTACCCAAAACATCCTTGGATGTCCACTGGTACACATATGCAAGAGATTTTATACACAGAAATTGACTTGTTGGGTCATAAGGCTTACCAGTTTTTAACTTTGTGAAATAATGCCAAATTATTTTCCAAAATGATGATAATCTCTTGAGCAGTATTTCCCTTGTTCTTATTGTCAGTCTGACATATATAAAACAGTATGTCATAGTTCTGACTTGGGTTTTCCTGACCTCTTAATGGAGATCAATAATTTTTTATATTTACTCACCGTTCATTTCCCTCTACTGTAAAATGTACCTGTTTGTAACAGCTGACAGTTTTGCTTTTCACATTTGGGTGTTTAATTTTCTGAGAATTGTTTGTATATGTGCAAGAAGTAAGGTAGGAATCTAATATTTCCCCTTGTGGATAATAAGTTATTCAGGCCCCATGTACTGAATAGATCTTAAACATCAAGTTTCTCTTCAAGGATGAGTGTTTCTATGCTCTCTCTCTTGTTCCTTTTGTCATATCGTTTATTCCTGTACCAGTATCACACTGTCGTAATTGTAACTTCATAGTAAGTCCTGCCATCTGTTAAACCCAGAGGCCCAATTCCCTCACCTGTATACTTTAAGAATATTTTTGACTCACGCCTGTAATCCCAGCACTTTGGGAGGCCAAGGCAAGAAGGTTGCTTAAGCCCAGGAGTTCAAGACCAGCCTAGGCCACATGGTGGGACCTCATCTCTACAAAAATCCAAAAATGTAGCCAGGCATGATGGTGTGCACCTGTAGTCCCAGTTATTTGGGAGGCTGAGGTGGAAGGATCATCTCAGCCCAGGAGGTTGAGGCTGCAGCGAGCCATATGTATGCCCCTGCACTCCAGCCTGGGTGACAGAGTGAGATGCAACTATATAGGCCAGTTAAAGAATTTCAGTAAGGAGTTCAAAATCTTCCCACAAACAAATGTCAGCCCCAGATGGACTTACAGATGAGTTCTGTGAGACTTGAAGAAAACGATGTTGTAATTTTTTACAAACTCTTCTAGAAGATAGAAGAAACTGTCGTTGGTCTTTGTGAATTTTACCTTGTTGGGTACTGGCTGTTTGTATATTCCTGTTACTCTTCTTGAGCTTTGTCCTGGGATAGGGTTAAATTACTTAGAACCAGTTTGATACTTTTAAACTTGTTAGGACTAATTTTTCTCCACTCCTAAGGCAAAACCCTCTGACTACCTGAGGTCCTGTGAATTAAGAGGTTTCCCATTCTGGCTGATGGTGGCAGGTATTGTTCCCAGCTCCGTAAACCACAAAGAATTTCCCTCTAATCTTTGATGATGATTCTTTCCCCTCAGTGCCTGCGTTGATCAATACTCTCTGCAGAGTTCCCTGTGCAGCGCTTCTCTCTGGTATTGGCCCGGCAAATTCTAGCTGCTTTGTTTCCCTAGATACCCAATTCCATTTCTTTGACTTGGGGAGACCACTAGCCTCTGCCTGGGCTCCCCCTCTGTTCTGTGGCTTGGCAGGCCAATGTCACTTTAGGGCTCACCTAATTTGTTTCCCATCTCGTGGGTTTTTTTTTCCCACATTGCTTGATGTCCAATGTCTTGAAAAACACTGTTTCATGCATTTTTTTCCGACTTTTCAGTTGTTTCAGGATGGAAGGGTAAATTCGCTTCTTTAGTTATTCTCCACTGAAAATAAAAATCTGTTGTTTCTGCAGTTGACAAATTTGTTTTATGCCTTTGTTCTTAATTTCCCACAATGCCTTTTTAATAAATCCCTTATACAGCCTATCCGTTGGATTTATCAACAGATAATTTGTTCCTTTTTGCTTCATTCTACTCTATTTGCTTGATTGTGAGTTGCCTTTTCAGATTTACAGCTAGGCAAATTTTTTATGAGTACAGCTTCTGTGTTAGGGTTGTCCAGAAAAACAGAAACAATACAGTGTGTATGTGTGTGTGTGTGTGTGTGTGTGTGTGTGTGTGTTAAGAAATTTATTATAAGGAATTGTTCATACAATTACAGAGGCTAAGAAGTCTCAGAATCTGCAGTTGACAAGTTAGAGATCCAGGATAACAGATGTGTGATTCCAGTGTAAGTTCAAAGGCTGGAAAAGACCAATGTTTCAGCTGAAGCAGTTTGGCAGGAAGAGTGTCCTCTTATCCTGGGAGGGTCAGCCTTTTTGTTCTATTCAGATGTTCAATTGATTGGGTGAAGCCCATGCACATTGACAAGAACACTGCTTTACTCAGTTTACTGCTTCTAATGTTAATCTCCTCAAGAAACACACTCTACTGGAAAACTCTATATTCACACTTTTGACACCCAATATGTGTGTTTTCTATACCAAGCAATTCTCCAATACTCTGCTGACACCAACTGGGTGTCCTCCAATTTAAAATAAGTTGGCACTTCACAGTTAGCACTGACCCTACAGATTAAGGACTTAGTCTCACAAGACCAACACCAATTCCCAACGACAATTGCAAGTAGTGGGTCACCAGGTCACTCACACTTCTGTTCAACTTAGCTACGAATCCTTGGTGATGATTCTTTGCCTTCTTCAGATTTAATAATTTGCTACAACAGCTTACAGACCTCAGGGGAACACTTAGGCTTACCAATTGATTATAAAGGATACTAATGAACAGCTCGATGAAGAGGTACATAGGGTAAAGTCTGAAAAGTACTTGTGTGCAGGGGCTTCTGTCCCAACAGGGTTGTGGTGTGCCACCCTCCAGGCACGTGAATGCATTCACTCCAGCCACCCTCTGACCCCTGTCATTTAGGAGTTTTATGGAGGCCACATTACATAGACATGGTTGGTTAATTCATTGACTGTTGGTATTTAGCTCAACCCCAGCCCCTTCCTTCTGGGGTCAGAATGATGTCAGATGGTGTGGGATGTAGTTGCTCCGTGGGTTTTTGACTTCGCTGCAAAAAAGAATTTCAGAGAGAACCCAAAGTGTAGTTGAAGATAGGATTTATTAGGAAGGAAAGAGAAACATGTTCAAGAGAGAACATGGGTGCTTTAAAAGAAAGAGCACACCACAAAACTGAGCACTTTATACAAGGGGGATCCCCAAAAAACCAGAACTATTTTTTGGAGGGTGGACCCTTTGTAGTAAAGGCTTCCCCTGCTAGGTAAGCGTTCTAAGAACCCATTGGCATCAGTGTACCAGCTAGCGTTGTTGTGAGAGGCTGCATTCAGCTTCAGTGAATTTTTTTTGGGGGGGAGGGTTTCTTTCAATGTGTTCGCCCGTTTCATGATGAGTCATTTACACAAACAAACTGCCCACACTATGCTGAGTGTCCAGCAGTTTTTGACAAAAAGCCGAATGACCCCCATGTCCCACCCTCCCTAGTCACCCGCTCTCACCCTGAATGACTTCTTTTTGTTTTCTCAGATGAAAGAAGTCCTCAAAGGGAAGCTTTTTGCCAGTGTCGAAGAGGTGAAACAAACAAAAAAAATGGCAGAAGTATTAAAAGGTATTAAAACTGATGAGTTCAAAAACTGAACAGTGAAAAAGCACCCTGATAGGTGTATTGCATCAAATAGAAAGTACTTTGAAGTTTAAACATGTAAGATGAAATACACAACTTTTAATAAACACATTCTTAGGTTTTTTTGGAGTCCCCCCCTGGTATATTTTTCTTAGTGATGATTAAGCAATCTATTCCTTAAGCTAAGGTCTGTGTGCTACATGGAATATGTAGTGGGCAACGATAATGAAAATAATGAAAACTTCTACATAATGAAAACTGAGCTAAGAAGTAGTCATGGCTAATTTTATGTCAACTTGATTAAAACAAAGGGAGCCTAGACATTTGCCCCAACATTATCCTGTGTGTGTCTCTAAGGGTGTGATATTAATCACTTATAGCTGATTAGCTGTCTCTTGGAGGATAGGAGCTGGTTTCCAGAGGAACCAGCCACGTGAACTGAAGTTTAGAACTTTTAGCCCCAGCACAGCTTAGACACAGATGAGTTTCTTGCAGGCAGGCAAAGCTTACATAATTAAAACCCCAGATGGTCAGGACCAGGCCGTGAACTTACCAAAAGATATCTCTCTGAAGTAACACCTGCACTGTCTAGGCCCCCAGATCCAGCCCCTGAATGTGGGGGGGGGGGCACTTCATTAGAGAAGCCATAAAACAAGGCAGTCAGGGAATGGCCAGGGGCAGTGGAGCATGGTCTTGTTTAAAGACAACACTTAATCCAACTGTGCAACAGTCACCTTCACCATTATCTAAAGCATGTCACATGACACAAGTAAACTTAGAAATAAATGACAAAAATTAAAAGCTTCTGATCAATAAAGTTTGTGATTAATACATCGTTGCCCACTACATATTCGTAAATGGATGTATAAAGGGAAAGACAAAGAGTCTGCTGAGAATTGAACGTTCCCTCCCAAGCTCAGGTTGAAACTAACTCCCTAAGGTGGCAGTATTGAAAGGCGGGGCCTTGAAGAGGTGATTGATCATGAGGGCTCTACTCTGAGTAGATTCACCCTCTCATGGACAAACAGATGAAGGATGAATGGGTTATCATGAGAGGACTGGTGACTTTTTAGCAAGAGGAAGACACATCGAGTTAGCTAATACATTAGCACACTCAGTTCCCTTGCCATGTGATACCCTGCATCACTTCAGGCCTCTTGAGTGAATTCCCACTAGCAGGAAGCTCTCACTAGATCTACCTCCTTGACCTTGGACTTTGCAGTCTCCAGCACCATAAGAAATACATTTTATTTCTTATAAATTACCCCATTTCAGGTACTCTAAACAACAGAAAACAGACAAAGATATAGCCTTTATAGATTTCCTCTGATTCCAGCTACTTGATGCTATTAGCATTCTCTTTTTAATTACAAGTCCGTTGGCTTGATTGTTGGTAGAAAATTTCCCAAGATATTAGCAACAGGTCAACAGTCCTATGTTTTGGTAACAGTGTGGGCTTTTGTCTCTTTCTCTGTCTTCACGGGTGTTTTAGGGTAAGCTACATGTCGGGAAAGGCAGTCTCACGTGCACAGTCTTTTGACCCCTGCCCAGCCACAGAAAAATGGGCCTTGAGCCTGTGACACTTCCTTATCAAGAGATGAAAAGTGCCTTTAGGAGGCTGAGGTGAGTGGATTGCCTGAGCCCGCAGGTTCGCGATCCGCCTGGGGAGAGAGACTAGTGATGCTTCCTGGGCCACGTCAATGGGCAGAAAGGACTGCAGTACACCTATCAGAGGTGCTTTTCCCACTGCTCAAAACAGTTTATAAACTCAAATTGGATGCCTTTTAGTGCTTCTGCCATTTTTCTTTTACCTCTTCCACATCAGTAAAACGTTTCCCTTGGAGGACTTTTTTCATCCAAGGAAACAAGCCAAATCGCTAGGATGCGATTAGATAAATAGGAAAGGTGGGGCACAGGGGTCATGCTGGTTTTGGTAAAAAACTGCTGAACACCCAGCGCGGTGTGCACAAGTGCTCTCATAAATCAACCGTCATGAAATGGGCAAATGCGTTGAATCTCCAAAAGGAAAAAAAAAAAAAAACTCACTGACACCGAAGACAGCCTCTTACCACAAGCTAGCCGGTATGTGATGCCGAAGGGTCCCTAGAACACTCACCTAGCGGGGGAAGCTTGTGCTACAAGAGGCCTGCCCACCAAAAAATAATTCTGGTTTTGTTTTGGGGGGTCCCCCTGGTAGGTAAGTCTCACTCCATCCAGTTTATGGATGTGTTTTCCTTGGCAACCTTCCAGTACCAAAGTACAATGGGCGAAAGAGTATGGAGTCTCCCTGGACTTAATAACCGGTGTGGGATAGTCTGCTTGACATTAAGGAAGCTAAGTTTAGAACTTAGATCTATATAGTTTTATCTTCTACTTCCCAGGAAAGTCTAATAAATAATATTCTACTTAACAAAGACTGCTTCTCTGGTCCTTTCTTGTCAAACTATAAGACTAGATGTTTTATAACAGACTTGCCAACAGATTTTACCATTTTGTGTTTACTTTAGCAACATAAATATTTCATTGACTTCTGAATAGCTGTTTATTTAAAAAAACAAAGCAACCACCACAACAAAAACAAAACTTTTCTATTCACACCATATTTAAAAGATCCAGGAACATAAAAAAAAAACAAAACAACAAAACTTTAAGAAGACAGGTCACATGAAAAAAGAAGCCTGAAATGCCTTAAAATGTATTTTATGTAAAGAGCTGTCACATGTAAAGAAACAACTTGTTCACCTTGGAGACTGTTTATTGGAGGAAAGTTATTAGTGTGGGAGAGTGTTCTCCGTCCTCCACTGCCCAATCTATTCTGCTGAAATTTGGAAGACAAGTTTGGAAGCCAGCTGAAGAGCAAACTGCTCAAATGTGCTATGCATGAAGCAAGATCTTGGTAAATGGGATAGAGTCTCAGAATTCTCGTGTTTAAGAAGCTCACCTGATGGTGTTCATAGATAATAAAATACCGCTGTGCAGGGAAAAACCAAGTTGGAACCCAGAAGGAAAGGAGACAGCAGTTTTCTGCTTTGTTTTTAGATTCAAGGGGTACACGTACAGGTTTGTTACACAGGTATATTGTGTGATGGTGAGGTTTGGGCGTCTGCTGAGCCCCTCAGCCAGTTGGTGGACAGGGTACCCAGTGGGGTTTTCAATCCTTACCCACCTCCTGCCCTCTCCCCTTCAGGAGTGCCCCAGCGTCTGTCATTCCCATCCTTGTACCCGTATGTGTTCACTGTTTAGCTTCCACATATTAGGGAGAACATGTGGGATTCAATTTTTTTTTTCTGTGATAATTTGCTTAGGATGATAGTCTAGCTGCATCCATGTTGCTACAATATGCTACAACATGCTTTTTCAAAAAAATGTCTGTGTAGTCTTCCATGGTGTACATGTACCACATTTTCCCATCCGGTCCATCGTTGAGGGGCACCTGAGTTGGTTCCATGTTTTTGCTATTGCGGTAAGTGCTGCGATAAACTTAGACATGCAGGAGTCTTTTTGGTAGAGTGATTTGTGCTACTATGGGTATACACCAGTAGTGGGATTGCTGGGTTGAATGGTAGATCTAGTTTTAGTTCCCTGAGAAACCTCCAGACTTCCAAAGTGCTTCCCACGGGGGCTGAACCAGCAGCCTGCATTCCCACCAGGGACATAAGCGCATTCCCCATTCTCCACACCCTTGCCAACAACCATTGTTTTTTGACCTTTTGGTAAAAGCCATTCTGACGGACTTGAATTGAAGATGTCTGCTGTAAAGCCACGCCAAATGATGACAAGATTGAGAGTGTGGCCGTGGAACTAGGTGGAGTGGAGATGGAGGAGATAAAAGTAGGTTGAAGGGCAAGATTGTAGGATGGTATCTGCCATTTGGAAGTCCAGTCGGCCGGGAGTATGGCAAGCATAGCTTCCCAGTGTGAGTTGTCAGATTAAGTCCTAATATTTTTCCCACAAATTATCAGTTTTTCAAAAATATCTTGGTACGCAGTAACCAAATAAAACATGCATTAACCAAATGTGCTTTTTATGCTTTTTTTCTCCTCCTTTGAGAGACAGGGTCTCATCCTGTGGCCCATGTTGGAGTGCAATGGCATGATCACACTTCACTGTAACCTCAAACTCCTGGGTTCAAGGGATCCTCTGCCTCAGCTTCCCAAGTGCACCCCACCATGGCTGGCTAAATTTTTAAATAAGATATGGGGGGGTCTCTGTATGTTGCCCAGCCTGGTCTTGAACTCCTGGCCTTGAGAGCTCCTCCAATCTCAGACTCTCAAAGTGATTACAAGCGTGAGTCTCTGTGCCTAACCTCGTTAATTTTTTTTTTCATTTTTTCCGCCACCGCGGTCCCGCCCCGGCCCCGCCCCAGCCAGGCCCCGCCCCTCTCACTCGGGCCCGGCCCCTCCCCGGCCTCCTGCGGGCTTCGCCTTATGACGTCACCGCGCTACCTGGCGTCTTTTCGCCATGGCCGCCGCTCGTGGCTCCCCCGTCGCCTTCCCCTTCCCCGGGTGTTCCCTCGGGCCTCCAGCTCCGAGCCGTGCTCAGGGCGCGGGCGCGGGGGGTCCTGACCCCGACGCGCCGGGGAAAGGGAGGGGCGACGGCTTCGACGGCCTGAGCACCGACCGCCTTCAGCTGGAGTTGCTGGAGGAAACCCACCGGAAGTGAGTCGGGGGGCGCGGGGCGTGCGGGGCCCAGAGCTCGGCCCGTGGCCCCGGCCGGGGCTGCCGAGGCGGACGCCCGTGCACGTCGGGCGGCCTCCAGAAACGGTTCTGGATGCGAGGTGTACCTTTGCTTCTTTCCGTTAAGCCTTTTTGTTTGCGAATGGGCGGGTCGTGAGGTGGGACGCTCTGCATTTAGGATCTCTTTCGTGGGGCGCATTGTGTCCTGTGCGTCTGATTCTGATGTTTCACTACATTCGGGTGGAAAAGATGTTTAGTTACGAGTGTTTTCATCCCTTTAGAAGAACTTAAGAAATAGGGACATTTCGTAAAAATGATGTCCCTCCTTTATGCATTTGAAAGCAGTATTAGTCCTTCGTATTGCTTGAAACGTTTTAAAGTGTGTTTTCAACACACTCCCAACCCCACCCACAGGCCCCGTGAATTTTACCCTCTTGTGTCCCGAGAGCGTACAGCGTTTTTCTCTTATGGAGCTCCAGCCCCATTGTTTTCATTGCCTATCTATTTCTGGTACTCGTACCAAGCTGTAAGCATTCTGAGGCTCTGTGTATCCCCTGAGGAAGAAAAGGATGGCAGCGAGTACTCTAGAAGAATCTGCTTAAATGCAGGTCCCAGCCCTCTTCACTCAGGAACCGTATGATCTTGGACGTGTTAATTAATCTCGCAAAGCCTCAGTTTTCTCAGTTCTGAGATTGGCACACAAATAGTGATCTCACACCTTCCGCAGTTGTTGCCAGGGTTGAGCGAGATGTCCTGTAAAGCACTTAGTACTGGATTGTAGTGGAAATCGGCTGCTGCTGTTTTTCTTTTCACTTGTTCACCGTAATGTCGTCAGCACTTAGTACACTACCTTGAACATAGTAAGTTTGCAAAGATATGGAATTGCCATCATATTATGGCAATGGATGTGCTATTGTGCTATTTGCTGATGTCCTAAATAAGCTCTGGAATGCTTTTTTTTAAAATATGTATTTTTAAAATTAGTGTTTTTTTATTCCTCTTGGTTTCAGGTTGTCACTTGCACTAGTTACTCCTTTCTGTAATAATTTTCAGCACCTCATTTCCTGGGTTCTGAAAAACCAGATAACCAGCTTCTTTGGCATCATATATAAGAATAAAAGGTATCCAGTGGCTGCCTGAGGGGTTTTGAGCTTTAGTGCATATATGAGTCCTTCTGGAACTGGCTCACCAGCCTTTGTTTGCCTGATTCCTGATCTCAATCATGTCCTCAATAAAAGAGGTTTCATAATAAATTGTTCCTGAAGTAGTGGTGGATTATGTTATTTTTAATTGAATCATAATTAACAAAAGTATTTTTAATAACAGGGATGTAGTACAACTCTCAGTGCTTGAAATAAGACACAAGATAGCAGAACTGGAAGCCAAACTCAATACTGACAATGAAGGTATATAAGTAAATATTTATATATGAATCCTGTATAATTGTTGCTCACTTTACCAAGATGCCTATAGTGCATTAAATTTCTTCTGTTGAATAATATTACCATTATTTCAGTTTTGCTTTTTGGGGGCTTTAATAATAATTTATTATAGAGGCCTTAAAACTGATACTTCAGCAAGTCAAACCTTTGATTATTTTTTCTACATTACAAGCTAAAAGTGTTAACTGATTAGCAAAACCTTTGTTACATGACACCAGTATATTATTTCCTTGGTAAATATTAAAATATCACAAGTTTTTTGTCCAATCCAAGTCATTTTATAACTTCTGGATTAGGAGTATAACTTTAAAATCTTTATCTAGATTTTGGCCATATGTTTGTGTTAGAAGAATGTGTATGTGTAAGGGTGTTGCGTGCGCGCACACACACGTATACACATACCCAATAGCCTTAAAATTTGTACACAAGCTAATTAATTCATTCCACAAATACTGATTGAGACCCTGTCGTATGTTAGCACTTTGAATGAAAAAACCTTTTTCCCCCCCATTCTGAAGAGGTTTATTGACTATTGGGAGACAGTATCAAGCCAAAGTATGAATATGAGAAGTGGTAGAAGGTCTGCATAAGGAGAAATGGAAACTTATGGAGCGAGAACCTAGTACACCTTGGATGAGGCAAAAAAACAGACTTTCCAGAAGAGGCAGTGCTTGAACTGAATGCTAAAGACCGGTGGGAGTCTGGTTGGGTACAATGGCTCATACCTATAATCCTGGCACTTTGGGAGGCCGAGGTGGGAGGATCACTTGAGCCCAAGAGTTTGAGTTCAGCCTAGGTAACAAAGCAAGGCTTGTCTCTAGAAAAAATAAAATAAAATAAAATAAATTACCGGGGCATGGTGGTGCACACCTGTAGTCCTAACTACCTGAGAGGCTGAGGCGGATCGATCACCTGAGCCTAGGAGGTTGAGGCTTCAGTGAGCCACGAGTTTGCCACTGCACTCCAGCGTGGGCAACAGAGTGAGACTCTAACACACAAAAAAAGTCAGAGTTTATTAGAGTTACAGGATGTGCTTTGTTTCATCAACCCATTTACACTCTTCCCCTGTTGGGAAGCCATATGAGAAATAAAACGCTGGTTTTTGTAGGTATCAAATGTGATGTTAAAGCATGGTTGGAGAGCTTTGCTTTGTCCCAAGGCTGAAGTAGCTTCTTATAGCTCCATAGCTGTATATTAGATATACCTGCTCTGTGGGAGCAGACCCTGAGTGTACTTTCCAAGTAGTTATTGGCAGGGTGGCTGGGATTTCCTCCTGTACCTGGTGCCAGAAAAACCAGAAAGCATGCTCACAGGCATGAGTGCAGTGCCGTAACTTTGCCCACTGGTTAAACGTAGCTCAGCAAGTCTTAACTGTCAGTAGCTCTTGTCGTGGGGAGGAGCCAGTTTGTGGGTCAGGAGGTGGGAGAGAGGTCTTTCCCTTGGGACTGAAGAAAAGGCTCAAAGTAAGGGGCAGAGACATCTACCGCCTCATTTAATGCCAGGAACTGTGTCAGGTGAGGAGGTTATTGTTATCCCTATTCATAGAAAGATGAAATTCAGGAATTTAAGTAACTTCCGAAGTCATATAGCCAGGGAGTGGCACTGCCGTGGTTAAGTTCTAGACCCTCTCTGCCATCATCACTCTTACAACTCCAATTGCCATCTACCTCGTCAGCACTGAAAACGGTCTGGTTGTCTCCTGCTGCATCATATCTATAATGCGGGCACTTAAGACAACAAAGTATCTCTCATGGTTCTGCAGGTTTGTTCTTGGTTGGGGGTCTCTCTTGGTTGCAGTTATGTGATGTCAGGGGTTCAGTCATCAGCAGGTGCATCTGGGCTGGTCATCCAAGATGACTCACTCACATGACTGGTGACTGATTCTGAGTGTCGATGGGGAGCCCACCAGGACTGCCTGTTGGAAATGTCTCCCGTGCCTTTTGCTTCTCATAGCATGGCAGCTTGAGTTCCAAGAGCAAGCATTCCAGAAGGCACAAAGACAAGCTGCCAGGCTAGTTAAGGGCTACTCCCAGAGCAGGCATGGTATCATAGCCACGGTATTGGTCAAACAGCCACAGGTTCAAGGAGGTGGAGAAGTAGACTCTGCTTTTCAAGGTCACATTACAGAATTACACAAGGGATGGGATACTTATTGTGGTCACCTGTGGAAAATAGTCTGCCACAGGAGCATTAAACATAAAGCCATTGAGAAGAATGCTAAGTACTTGATAAAAATTGAGCATAGATTGTAATGAGAATGGAGTAGGAAATGAGATTAAGGTTTATGAATGAGATAAATGAGGCAGACTCTTTTTTTTTTTTTTTTTTGAGTTGGAGTCTCACTCAGTCGCCCAGACTGGAGTGCAGTGGCCGCTCCCGGCCACTGCAGCCTCGCCTGCTGGACTCCAGCGATCCTTCCGCCTCAGCCTTCCGAGTAGCTGGAATTACAGGCATGCGCTACCATGCCCGGCTGGAGGCAGAGTCTTTAATATGATGCCTGTGAATCCCTATTTACCCTGAAGGCAATGGGGCAAAATTAAAGGAGTTTTAAAATCTATTACTGTTGCCATTATAAAAGAAACACATGCACACATGACCGTGATGGATACACTCCCTGTTTAGATTATTCTTTCACCCTTTCCCCTTTTTTTACACTACCCTCCTTCTCACGCTCACCTAATGAGCTTACGCTCCTCTTTCAAAGGGCAAAGAGAAGCAATCAAAAGAGGACTTCTATGTGTTTCCACCAACAAAACTACCCACCCACCTGCATCTTGGCACATCCTTTTCTCTTTTGTTCCTATGGATGGTCTGTCCTTATTCTTCTCTCGGGTTAACTCTTCCCCTTGTCAGTAGATCCCATCTCTCACCTACTCAAGGATGTCACTCCTGGATAGTCACCTCTCTTTCCTGGACTATGTTTTCCTGCTCCACTGGGTCATTCCCAGCAGCCTACAAACATGCTGAACTTATTTTATCTCTAAAACAGATAACAAACTTCTTTTTGGCCCTCCCTTTCCCCCTCAACCATCATCCTCTTTCATTGTCCCATGTACAGCAAAACTCTTCAAAAGTGTAGTTGTGATTCCTACTTTTTCTCATATGCTTATTCTTGTTTAATCTGGTTTGTTACTGGAGTAATTCTTAGTTGAAACATCAAACAAACAACTTTAAAGGGCTCCATATTTCCATAGTCTCTTCCTGAAATTCTTTAGGATTCACAGGAAACTATATACAGAAAAAGTGGTTTTATGTTTTAATTTGAGTTTCAACATCACAAAGTTTAGTGATAAGACAAAAAGAAAATGTTCAGATGATTTTTTTTTTAAGTAAGAAGAACCAGCGTTTTGGAAAGCCTAAAAAAGTATTTTCAAGAGTTGAAGCTTCAAAACTACTCTTTGAACATAGTAAAATTACCTCCATTCTACAGATTTAAAAAACTGGGACTCTGGGATTCTAAATGGCTTTCTCAAGGCTACAGAGTTGGTAAATGATAAATCTGGAGGTCAAATCCAGGCATTCTGATGTCAGATTCCATACTCTTAGACTTTACCTCTTTCCACCTCTTAAATTTGTCCCTCAGTTTTGTTTTTTTTTTAATCTAAAGAAGGGAACTTTGGTTTACTAAGACTCTGGACATTTCCTTGTCTGGGAATAGAAATGGTGGGGTTTTCCCAGTACATGCATCACTGTCTCATTCTCACTTGAACTGACTCCAATCAGAAGTTTCGACTGTAATCACCTGAAACTGCTCTAGTCAAGGTCAGCAATGATTTCCAGTTTGCTAAAACCAATGTTAACTCTCAGTCCGCATTTGGCCTGTCAGCAGTGTTGCCATAATTGATCTCGGCCTCCCTTGTCCTTAAAACCCTTTGCTCGTTGGCTTCAGGAATACCACCCTATCTTGCTTGTCTTCTTAGGTACTAGGAAGTCATAATTTCTCTTCATCTTCTTGATTTATGAAAACTTGTGGTACACCAGGGCTCAGTCCATCCTCTGACTTTTCTTTTTTCTTCGATATGTGTGCCCACTACTTAGGTGATCTCTGGTCCTATGGTGTTAAATGCCACTTGTATACTGACAATACACAAATTTGTATCTTTATCCTGGGAATGACCTTTGAGCTTCTTTGAATCTTTATTTGTAGGCTGGTTTCTATGCCCAAATCCCTTTGACTATTGGGTAATACTGTTATAGCCGAACTGTGAGAAAGGAGTTGCCAGCACACCAAGGGTCAGATTTTTGAGTCCTTTATTGCCGGCGGTCGAGAGCAGGCCGCCAGGAAAACTCTCGACCCCGAATAGGGTAAGCAGGGGGTTTATAAAAGCAAAAACCACAAAAGCTTTACAGTTACGATTACATTTCTTAACAGAACATTTGTTTTCAGTTGAGCAAGGGTACAGTTAGATATGGAACTTGCCGTTAGGGAGTTTCCAAACGCTGAGGGATAACAAGGATGTGGCCTAGCGATTATGGGATGGTTACAGTAGTCACACATGAAGGGCTAAAATCTGGGTAGGCAGACGACTGAAATGGGGGATCTGCTACAAAATGGAGTTAACTGTGTCAAGTTTTAACAAAGCTGGTTTAACAAAACTATCATAGATACTTCATTCCCCCCTTTTAGTTGTTCATAAGTCAGTGCGTTGACTCATCGTCATGGGTATAGAGTTATAGTGGGTTCTCCTGTACATGAGTTTTACAGAGGTGGTTCGCTGTTTGACACAGCGAATAATCCAACTTAATATACAGGGTCCTATGAGTAGACTGAGGAGGAGAAGTATAAGAAGTCCAGGCAGGCTGGTAATAAGAGTTGTTAGACAGGGGTTCCAATCGAACAAGGATTGGAACCAGGATTTATTACTTTCTCTTTCTTTCTGTTGTTTGTCTAAATTTTCTCGGACTCTTTGGAGGGTGTTTTTAATTACCCCTGATTTGTTTGCACAGAAGCCACAAGATTCTCCGAGAGCTACACAGAGTCCTCCTTGGGATAGGAAAAGTAAGTCTAGGCCTCTGTGATTTTGAAGGATAACCTCTGCCAAGGATTCTACCTGGTCATGGAGTTGGTCCCTGGCAAACTGGAGGTTTCCTATGTCAGCATCAATTTCTTGTGCAAGGTTTGATAGACCTAGTTCTCCCCAGACCAAGGCGGTGGTGCTGAGTGCAGCAGTTCCAGCTACGCTTAGCCCGATTAAGGCAGGCACCAGTAAGGAGGCACCATGTTTCCAACGAGAAGCATGAGTAGGTAGAACAGGAGGACTTAGTAAAAGAGTCCCTTCAGGGTCACTATAAGCATATACCTGCTTATAGTGGACAGTAATACATAAGGTAGGCTTATTGTCTAACTTCCTAGTAGTATTACTTTTTGTAAGGCCTGTTGAACAGACTGGCCAAGTGTTAGCAGGAGCCACATAGGTCATGGATTTGGTCATGGTCAGGGTGAAAGACAAATTACAGACATCAGAATATGGGGAAGCCGTAAGGTTGAAACCTGAAGTTAAGAGACAGGAGGCATTACCAGTTACATTTCCTATGGCAACGTGAACTGTTTCTGGTGAACATTTAGTTTTGTCAGTGCTGCTGACAATAGGAGCTTTGACCCCTGGGCCCACATAGTAAGGGGATTTTGACTTTAAGCAAAGCCAGCAATCTGAAGCTAATTGGGGATGGGTAGCATTAAGCAAGCGGTGCATATTTGTTAACATGGGGAAAAGACTAGGAGGTTTCCGGGCTGGTTTTAGAGGCTGTTGAGGTGACCCTGGAGTGGTGATTTGGTTGGCAGGAGGCGAAAGCTGATGATTACTGAATCAGGGGTCCTCTAGGTCTGCCAGTGGCCCCGAAGGCAAGTGTTCGCCATTGGATGGTGAATAAGGCACCATGGTCATAGCCTCTTACATAAAGTCGTATGCCACAGGTGGAGCCTGTGCTCCAAGAATAGTGGGGAGGATGGTTGACTTTTATGTACACAGGCCCCCGAGTGGGGTCTGGGCTGGTGCCTCGCCAAGGGGTGATTTTGTCAGTTTTATTAGGCCCCCCCACTGTAGGTTGTAATGGTGACACATTTCCAGTCTGGGCAAAAGAAGTGATCAGCTTGATCACATCGTAGGTCGGTGGGATTCCCAGGGCATAGATAAAAGTCTGTGCCTTGTAAGGGAAAGTAGTGTCCACCTTCGGGATATACAAGTGGGATATTAGACAGTCAGGATACATGTTTCATTGCTACTAGGTCAACAAGATCTGCTTTAAATAGGACTGTGTTGGAAGGGGCAATCCAGTTATGGATATCTAACAGTTTGCCTGTTGCAAAGGAGGTCAGGGAAAATGAATAGATGGTTTTTTGGGTTGCCTTGTTAGGGGGAAGAGACGGGCTAGGAAGCAACACCAGAACAAGAGAATCTTAGCTTGAGAGGGTCGGTTCCAGGCGTGGCTGTCCATTTTTGGTCGTTGTCTTTGGCCTCTTTGACTCATGAGTGATGAATCCAGGCTGGTGTTACATCAACCTTGAGTGCTGTAGGAGTGGTGAGGATGACGTTGAACTGTCCTTTCCAGGCAGGAGTTATTCCCTCGTTTTGGAACTTCTTGCTGTAGACCAGGTCTCCGGATTGGAAGGGATGGCAAGGTGTAGAGGATGGGGTTGGCAGGATGGCTCAAACGTTAGAGTGAACAACAGCCTGGACCTGTTAGAGAGACTGAAGATACCGTAACAGAGACTGATAAGTAATTTCCTCAAGAATGGGATCCTGTAATCAGGGTAACAGAGGAGGGGGTCTTCCCAACATGATTTCATCTGGGGCAAACTCAGCCTTGTATGAGGTGCATTGGGTTCAGAGAAAGGCCAAGGGTAAAAGGCTTATCCATTTTTCACCGGTTTCTATTATTAATTTGGTTAAAGTAGTTTTCAGAGTTTGGTTCATGTGTTCTACCTGGTCAGTGCTTTGTGGCCGGTAGGCACAATGTAATTTCCAGGTTATGCCCAGTGCCTTGCTGACCAATTGGGCTATGGATGAGGTAAAGGCAGGACCATTATCAGAGCCAATAGAGAGAGCGAGCCCAAACCTAGGAGTAATTTCATTTAATAAAAACTTTGTGACCGTAAGTACAGTTTCATTTTTTGTGCCAAAAGCTTCCGCCCATCCTGAAAAAGTGTCCACAAAAACCAAGTAATATGTGTAACCTGCATGAGGAGGTTTTACCTCAGTAAAGTCCACTTCACATGTTTCTTTGGGGCTCAGTGCCCAGACCCTGGTACTATTTGGTGGTTTTCGTCCTTGTTTTGCATTTACTCATGGACAAACAGAACATATGGCAGCAGCAGTTTCAGTGAGGCTTCGTAGGTCTTGAATGTAATAATGTTGGCTTAGCATTTCAGTTAACTTGGTGCCTCCCAGGTGGGTAGTAGCATGAAGTTGTTTTACCAGAGTTTATCTGAGGGCAGCTGGGAGGATAATTTTGAAGTCTTTGGTTATCCACCATCCTGAGGAGTCCTTATGTACTTCCGCTAGGTCAGCTTTTTCCTCCTCTTCTTGGGTATAGACAGGCTGTTTCGGAAGCAAAGGAGCCGGAAAAGTTTTAGTTAGCAGGATAGCGAGGGGCTCAACTGGGAGCTCTGCTGCTTCACAGGCCACCTGGTCGGCCAGGTGGTTTCCTATTGTCTCCAGAGTATCCGCTTTTTAGTGTCCCCTACAATGAATGATAGCTACTTCTTTCGGGAGCCACATAGCCTCTAGGGGGGCAAGAATTTTCTCTTTGTTTTTTATAGTCTTACCTGCCACGGTAAGAAGTTCTTGCTCTTTGTAAATCATGGCATGGGCATGCAGAGTAGCAAAAGCATACGTGCTGTCAGTAAAAATATTCACCCCGTTTTCCTGTTCCCCTTCACAGGTTCTGGGTTAAAGCAATTAGCTCAACCTTTTGGACAGATGTGCCTGCCGTTGGGCAGATTGTGACCAGATTACACTGTGAGCCGTGGTTACCACCGCACCAGCCTTGCAAACTTCCCCTATTACCAGACTGCTGTCATCCATGAACAGGTCAGCATCAGCCTGGTTTAAGGGAGTGTCCCGAAGATCAGGGCAGCTGGCTTTGGAGATGTCTAGTATGTCTTCACAGTCATGATCTGGCGTTTCTGGATAATCATCGGGCAGCAGAGTGGCTGGACTGAGGCTCTGAGTAGGAGAGAAAGTTAGTCTGGGCTGATCAAGTAGGAGGCTTTAATATTGGGTGATGCGTGCATTTGACATACAGCGACCCGTGGCTCCCCGTAACAGGGATTCTACAGCATGGGGAATAGTTTGGGCCAAGTTTTGACCAAAGGTTAGTTTGTCTGCTTCCTTGACTAGTATGGCGATAGCGGCAATGGCCTGAAGGCAGGAGGTCCAGCCAGAAGCCACTGAGTCCAGTCTTTTTGACAAGTAAGCCACTGGTCGCCTCCAGGGTCCTAAATTCTGGGTAAGAACCCCCTTTGTGATTCCCCATTGTTCATGAATAAACAAGTGGAAAGGCTTTGTAACATCCGGGAGGGCCAAAGCCAGGGCTTGGATAAGAGCTGTTTTTAACTGCTGGAATGCTTGTTCCTCAGTGGCAGTCCATGTCAGAGATTGATTACCTGCTGTGGCTGAATATAGGGGCTTGGCAATCTCAGCAAATCCCAGTATCCATAACCAACAGTATCCTGCTGCCCTCAGGAATTCCCATACCTGATTTTTCAAGGTCGGGGTAGGGATTCGAAGGATGGCTTCCTTCCAGGCCGTGGTTAGGGCTTGCTTACCCTTTTTCAGCTAGTATCTTAGATAGGAGACCTCAGTCAAGCAGAGCTCTGCCTTTTTAGCCAGTACATGATAGCCTAAGTCCTGGAGGAGCTGTAACCAAGCTTTGGTACCTTTTAAACAAGTGCCCCAATCTGCTGCCTCAAGCAAGAGATCCTCCACATACTGGAGCATTCAGGGTGTAGGGCATGGAACCCTGTCAGGTCATGTTGTAAGTCTTCCCCAAGGAGAGTTGGAGAGTTCTTGAAACCTTGCGGTAACTGGGTCCATGTCAGCTGACTGGTGTCCCCCGAGTCAGGATCTGTTCATTCAAAGGCAAAGATGGGTTGACTGACAGGGGACACGGGGATAGAGAAGAAGGCATCTTTTAAATCCAGCACAGTGTACACCTGATGTTGAGGGGAAAGCAAGCTGAGCAAGTGTATGGGTTGGGAATTGTAGGATAGATGGTTTTAACCCGCTTATTTACTTCTCAGGCCGGTAGTCAGATGTTCCTGGCTTTTGGACTGGTAAGAACAAAGTGTTCCAAGAGGATTGACAAGGTGTTAGAATATTAGCTGCTAAGAGTCTTTTAATGTGAGAAGCAATTCCTTTCCAGGCCTGCAAACTCATAGGGTATTGATGAACGCGAACAGGGGTGGCTGATGCCAAAAGACTTACCACAACCGGAGGGTGATGATTTGCCAATCCTGACAGGTTGATCTCTACCCAGACTGAAGGAAATTCCTGTTGTAACTGTAAAAGTAAGCTTGACGGGGTATTCTCAGTGGAGGATTTAGGAGAGGTTAAGAGATATTCTTCAGAGAGCGGGATGGCTAGATGCATTTGATAGGCAGTGGGAACAAACATCTCAGTTTTATTGGAGGAAAACACAATGGTAACCCTTAGCTTTCGGAGCAAGTCACAGCCCATCAGAGGGAACGGGCAATTCGGAGCTATGAGGAACGAGTGGGTGACCTGTTTCTGTCCTAAATCAACAGTTTGGTTAGAAGTAAGTTTGCAGTTGGTAATTGTCCCTATTGTCCCTTGAACCAAGATTTGTTTGTTGGACATAGGTCCCAATGGTGACTTTAGGACCGACAGTTCTGCCCCGGTGTCCACCAAGAGTTGGACTGGGTGGCTCCCGATAGCAGTGGTTACCATGGGCTGTTGGGGGCCTAAGGGAAAAGAACCCTGGTCTCCTCAGTCCAAATCATTTTCAGTCCCACCTGTGGCAGGCAAGACCAGAACTGGTTTGGGGTCCTCAGCCTTCAGGCAGCGGGGGCAGTCCTTTTTCCAGTGACCAAGTTCCTTACAGTAAGCACATTGATTTTTTTGCCAAGGGGGAATGCTCCATACCTTTTGGTCTACTTTCAGGTCCTCCTTTTCATTGGCATGGTGGCCTGGAGTCTGGCCTGGAAACCTGTAGAGCAGCTACCAGTATTTTGGCCTGGTGTTTTGTAGTCTTGTCCACTGCCTGCACCACCTGTTTGTTTTTCGGCGTCCCGATTGTTGAATACCTTTTGAGCCACCTCAAGTAGCAGGAAAATGTTCATGCCTGCAAATCCCTCTAGCTTTTGCAACTTTTTCCAGACACTCGGAGCTGCCTGAGCCACAAATGCCAAATTGGTAGCTCAAGCATTCTCAGGGGCCAAGGGATCAAACAGGGTATAGGTATGAAAAGCCTCCTGAAGGCATTCAAGAAATGCCCGTGGAGATTCCTCAGGACCCTGGGAAAATCTCGGTAGTTTTAGAAAGATTGATAGGTTTGCAGGCTGCCCCTCCTAACCCAGCTAATAGAGTCTGGTGGTAAGTATCTGAGGCCCTGGACCCTGCCGAGGTGTTGGGGTCCCAGTCTGGATGGGAAAAAGGAAAAACCTCATTTAAGATTTCCTGACTTTCCTCCTCTGTACTGGCCTCAGAGGCTAGGACAGATGTCTTAGCCTCTGTCTTATTGTGTTCATGCTCCTCAGAGGTAAACAGGGTTAAGAGGAGCTGTTGACAGTCATCCCAGGTGGGGCAGTGGTTCCACATGACGGACTTGACCAGAGACATTAGAACCTGGGTTTCTCAGAAAATGGCAGATTTTGAACTTTCAAGTTATATAAATCAGAAGTAGAAAAAGGAACATATACCAAGAAAAGTTGCTTGGATTGATCAGCTCCCTGCGAACTGAGAACTTCCTGAAAAGGGAGGAGAGGAGCCGGATCAGTGTGGGACCAGAGTCAGGAAGCCAAAGACGGAGAGAAACAGTAGGTGAGAAAGGCTTCGGATTCTAGGATGGCGGAAGATGGGAGCCTGAGGTATCCGTGGAGGGAGACAAGACAGGATAGAGCTTAGGGATAGGCTCAGAAGAGGATGACGAATTAGGCAGTGGGGAAACAGGACTGGTGAGGGGTGGTGAGGCAACACCCTGGAAAGGGACAAGTAGGATCATGGTGGGATTGCCCCAGGCAGGGGCCATGCGTGGGTTTAGAGACAAGAATGTGAGAGGGGGTGCCAAGGAAACAAGTCTTCAACCAGGGAGGAGGATTCTGAACCAAAGATAACCATTGGTTGGTATAGGGAAACTGGTCAAAATGACCAGGAGTCCCTGTAATGACCTTCCAAACAGACTGAGTGATGTGAACGTCCAGAGACCCAGTGGAGAGCCAACTGACATTGAATCACAGCCAATCAACTTGACAGAGGGTCCAGAGTCTGCTCTTTGAGAGCTGGACACCGTAGTCCTCGCCAGATCCAACAGAGAAGTTTTTAATCATACAGACCAAGAGATTGGAGGGGTGAGAAGGCTTCGCTCCCATGTTGGCATAACCAGATACAGCTTAGAAGAAAATCAGATAATACTGAGACTCTGTTTGGTCAATGTCTTGACTTAATGAATAGAGTCCAAGGGGGCAGCCTCATCAGGCAATAAACCCCTTGAAAGAGTGGCCACAAACAGAACAGATTCTTTTTTTTTTTTTTTTTTGAGTTAGAGTATCACTCTGTCACCCAGACTGGAGTGCAGTGGCCGCTCCTGGCCACCGCAACCTCGCCTGCTGGGCTCCGGCGATCCTTCCGCCTCAGCCTTCCCAGTAGCCGGAATTACAGGCATGCGCTACCATGCCCAGCTGATTTTTTGATTTATTGTAGAGATGAGGTCTTGCTGCCCAGGCGGGTCTCGAACCCGCGGGCTCAGGCAATCCACTCACCTCAGCCTCCCAAAGGTGCGGGATTACAGGCTGAGCCACCGAGCCCGGCCAGAACAGATTCTTAACTCCTAGGAGAATGCAGACAGACTCAGGTACTTTTGAAGTGATGGAAAGTCAGCGATCATTCCAACTCCCTCCAGACCAGATGAGAGGTTATGGGGCCCTGGGATGTCTTAGGGGGTGCCTCCCCTATAACTTCTTCACCAAGTCAGGGAGAGCCAGGGTGAGGCCACTTCCCAAGCTTGGCGAATCTCACTGGGGCCTCCAAATGTTATAACTGAACCATGAGAAAGGAGGGTCAAATTTTTGAGTCCTTTATTGCCAGCGGTCGAAAGCAGGCTAACTCCAGGAAAACTCTCGACCCCAAATGGGGTAAGCAGGGGGTTTATAAAGGCAAAAACCACAAAAGCTTTACAGTTATGATTACATTTCTTGACAGAACATCTGGTTTCGGTTGAGCAAGGGTACAGTTAGATATGGAATTTGCAGTTATGGAGTTTCCAAACGCTGAGAGAGAACAAGGATGTGGCCTAGCAATTATGGGAAGGTTACAACAGTCACACGATGGGGTGGGGGGGTTATATCTGGGTAGGCTGACAACTGAAATGGAGGATCTGCTACAAAATGGAGTTACCTGTGTCAAGTTTTTAAAAAGCTGGTTTAGCAACAAAGCTGGTTTAACAAAACTATCATAGACACTTCAGTACAGGAGGTAGATCAATTTTTTTTTAACTCAATGCTTATCTAGTTAGAAAATAGTGTTTTTAAATGACACTACCCTCAATTCTAACCTAAGCCATAAGATAACAGACAATATCCTTGACAAGAAATATGCAAGATCTATGTGAAGAGATAACAGAAAATTATGGCTATAGGGGAATAATAACATTTTAGTCCAAATTCTCACCTTATTCAATGTAAGAGATTTCATACTGGAGAAAAACCCTATAATAAAGTGAAAATGGAAAAGTTTACGGCATTAGTGCATGCCTTGCTGAGCTTCTGTTAGGGAGGTGACACACACAACAGCAAAAGAGTCACCATCAACTTTCCTACAGTTAATGAGCTAAAGTTATTGCTCACTGGACATCAGGAAATTTCTATGAGAGAGACACATGTGAATTAATGGCTATGTAACAGCTATGCCTGTGCTTAAGTCCCTGAACATCTAAGACTCTATACTAGAGCTGGGGAAATGCTAGAAATTAGCTTGTACGAAGAGCATAGACTATTTAAAGTGTCAACCCAAATAATACGGAGACATGCGTTTATTACAGAGTAGGGCATTGCAATGGGAATATGCATGTAGTAAACTATGTGTATTCAGGGAGGGTAAGGGAAGACAGGTTTTTAAGGAAAAATGGTGGAATTACATAATTGTTTTGAGATAATCATCTTCGGCTACAAGGATCAATAACAAGAGTGGCACTAGTCCAAGGTCAAACAGGCAGTTAGGCAGATGTCCTCACTGAGGATTTTTTGGTGTGTATAAGAAATGCAAATCAAAACCACATTGAGATACCACCTAACCCCAATAAGAATGGCCATCATTAATACAACAAACAACAACAGATGCTGGTGCGGATGTAGAGAAAAAGGAATGCTTCTACACTGCTAGTGGGAATGCAAACCAGTGCAACCTCTTAGGAAGACAGTGTGGTGATTTCTGAAAGAACTAGAAATTGACCTTCCATATGATCCAGCAATTCCCCTACTGGGAATATATCTAGAGAAACTCAGATCATTCTGCAAGAAAGATACATGCACACGTATGTTGTTGCAGCTCTGTTCACAATAGCAAAAACATGGAACCAACCATGCTGCCCATTGAAGCTGAACTGGATTTAAAAAAATATAGTACATATACGCAGTGGGATATTATGCAGCCTTAAAGGACAAACATAGGGACTCTGCAGCAACTTGGATGGATTTGGAGTTGATTACGCTCAGTGATCTGTCACAGAAACAAAGAACAGAGTACCATATGTTCTCACTCATAAGGAGACCTTTAACAATTATCATAATACTGTAAGAAAAAGACTGGCAGTTGAGGGAAACTGCTAAGGGAGGGAGGGGCACACCTTATCAACAAGGGTACCTGTGTAATCAACATTTGTATACCTAATCCTGAATTGTACCCCACATCTTTAAAATAAAAAATAAAAAGAAATTGTGGGGAGAGGGACTCTTACAAGGTATAATAAAGCTATAATCATTAAAACTAAAAATGAATCATCAGAACAGAATAGATAGCATACTAGCCTGCCGGGTCTACCATAATGAAGTATGACAGATAGGATAGATTAAACCTTGAAATTTATTTTCTCACAATTCTGGAGGCTGGAAATCTAAGATCAAGGTGTCTGCAGGGTTGGTTTCCTTGGTGATCTCTCTTCTTGCCTAGTAGGTGGCCATTTTCTCTCTGTGTCTTCACATGACTTTCCCTTTGTTCCTGTCTGTGTCCTAATCTCTTCTTCCTCTGAGGACACCAGTCATATTGGATTGGGGCTATCTCATAGTACCTCATTTTACCTTAATTGCCTTTTAAAAGACTCTGTCTCTAACTATAGTCAAACTCTGGGGTACTGGGGATTCAGCCTTCAGCATATGAATTTGGTGGGTGGAGGGAAGTGACTGAATACAGTTCAATCTATAACAGATTAAAATATAAACAGAATCTAGTTTATTTATTAAAACCATGTTAATAATCCTGTAAAATTTAGGACCAGGTTATTGTTAATTTTGAAAATCAGTTAATCTAGCCAGACATGGTGGTGCATGCCTGTAGTTTCAGCTATTTGGAAGGCTGAGAAGGAAGGATCGCCTAAGCCCAGCAGGTTGAGGCTGTGGTGGCTGGGAGCATGCCATTGCACTCCAACCTGGGTAACAGAGTGAGACTCTGACTTAAAAAAAAAAGTCAGTTAATCTTTTTATTTGAGTCTTTGGGGAAACAAGTTATTATAAGCAAAATCTGTATCATACACTCAAAAGAGAAAATGCAAAATGATCAATATTGTGGTCTGCTTGGGCTGCTATAACGAAAATACTGCAGACTGGCTTAAACAACAGAAATATATCTTCTCACAGCTCTGGTGGCTGGGAGGTCCAAGATCAAGGTGCTGGCTAATTCTATTGCTAGTATGGGCTCTCTTTCTGCTTTGTCTCCTGCTCATGGGCTCTGTCTGCAACTGTAGTCACACTGGGGGTTAGGGCTTCAACATACGAATTTTGAGGGACATAACTATTTAGTTCATGACAGTCATGAAACTTTCACCTTCTAATTACCATCTCCCCTTCTCCCCACCGTTGGAAATAAGAGCTTTATCCTGCCATCCCCATTTGGAAAAAGGCTTCTGGGCCAACAACTAAAACCAAGGAGATGACTACCAATAATGTTTTATTGTAATTTTTGTCATCACAATGACCTTTTAAGGAGCTAAATGAAAAGTGATGAGTTATTGAATAAATTGTTTGGAAAATTGATGTAATATTTAGAAAAAAAATTCATATGGATCCTCACTCCACACTTAACACTAAAAAATTCTAGATGATAGAGTTAAACATTTTTTAAAAATGAAAGCATATGAATTTATATCTGTTTATGGATATATAAGGCCTTTCTTACTTTAAGAGTAATAAAAGAAACCACTTAGGAAATTATATTTGGGCTTGACTTCAGAAAAAGTAACTTCTTTTGATTAAAAAAAAGGAGGCTCATATGGGAAGTAAAATAGTCTGGGAAAGCTACATGGAGCTACGATGATGAGCAGAAGGTCTGTATTTTCACTATGTTTATACTTTTGGCAATTCAAGTAGAAAACACAAAGTTTCCAATAGATATATATGAGTTGGACAAAAAGACAATTCATGGCTGTGGAGAAATCATCAACTTGTCTTTTAGTCAAAGAAATTGGAAACAAATACAATTTTTTGCCTATCAAAGAAGATATTTTTTTCAGAGAGTGAAACAGGCACTTTGTACGTCACTGTGACAGTATAGTGCTACACCTTTGGAAAATACTTTGGGGATAAATATCTCATGGTGGTGATGATGATGATGGTTGTAACGTTTGCCAAGAAAGAAGAGATGAGCTGCTGGTGGCTAAAATGGTTTATTAAAGAGGGGGGCGGTGGCTGGCTCTACAGAGAGAAACCAGTGATCTTTGTTCTTTTGTTGGCTACTTATAAAACTCCAGTCTTGGCTTATCGGGCTTTCAGAAGCAGTTTTTGGGAGTTTGGGATTGGGCTCCAAGAGGCAGTTTTGGGCGTTTGAGTTGTCGGTCATGTGGCCCTCAAATGCAGATGTCAGCACTGCTGAGGCCGGTCCTACGGCCTTGAAGTGCAGGCCTTGAAGTGCAGACATCCACATTCAATGAGTCACTCTCAGGATAATGTTAATCACTTGTCTGTGAAATGTAGTTTTAGGAAAGCAAACACTGACAGTCAGTACCAGGACATCATTCGTCATTGGGATGTGGGTCTCGGGAGAGCAGATACAGGCAGGAAAGCAATCAGTAACAGGATGCTGTTAGAGCACAGTGTTAGCTTTTGGGCCCTTGCAACTCTGTGCTCCGTTGGCGAGGTGTATATGATGAGTTGTTTTAACTGCAACCTCCTCTCCCATCCCCCTACAAGCCCTATCGATGATGATGATGAAAATGATATTGAAAACAACCAACGTTATCCTCATATAGCATTTTCTGCATGCCCTGCAAAGTCCTAAGCATTTTGCATGTTTTAATTAATCCTCCTAATATCCTAGAAGCTAGAAAGTTTATTTTACATATGAGAAAAGAGGTTTCATACAACGTAAAACTTTTCTTCCCATTTTTTATATGAACTACTTTTAAAAATTTTTCTCCTTTAATTCAGCAGTCCATATGTATCCAAGAATCCTGCTTTGAAACAGTTTTTTATCACCATTTTTTTTAAAAAAGCTTTTTTCTCTTACCTTCCTCCTTGTTCTGTTCTCTCTCATCCTCCCTAAAGCATGCCTATCTGATCCTGCACTTGCTTCAGAATTCCAGAAGCAAATATTAGACCAGAAATTAAACCCTTATTTCAGGATTGGGGGAATCGCGAGGCGGATGACCCATAACCTGACTGCAGCTGAGGTGACACCAGTCAGACCTCCAGGAAGACGACCACCCAAGAGAAGCCCTCAGAGCAGGACTCGCAGACCTGCCCCCTGTGCCCCTTCTGCATGTGTCCCACACCAAGTTTCCCTTCTAACCAGCCCGAAGATCTGGGGTGGTTTTTCGACTTTAGTTCTTCTTGTTCTCAGGTTGCTGGCTCTTAAATCACACTTTTTTTTTTCTTTCACCAACTGTCATCTTTTGAGTTTGGCTTCTGGGTGACAAGCAATGGGACTTGGGTCCACATACACATATGCCTTTCTCTTTGTTCTTTCATCCTTTACAATCCAGCACCACCTGTGTACACCAAAGGACTCACACACTTTTGAGTATATAATTGGAGATCAGTTGACCACATTGGGGAACATGGATATTGACATCATTACCACTTTGACTATGTACTATTAACATTAGTATACCAGTAGGCTTATCTATATTTGCTTATATTTCGATCAATTTTGTTTGTTTATTTAGTTATTTATATTTTTTAGGTGAGTGACGTATTTATTGGGTATGAAATTGGAAGTTTTACATTTGGGCAAGATTGAGAACTTCAGTCGCTCAAAATGGTCAGAAATCATAGACTGTGGCTCAGATTTTATTTTATTTTATTTTAAGGATATGGGGTACAATTCAGGATTAGGCATACAAGTGGATATCGTACAGGTAAAGTTTGTGTATCCCTTTGGTCCCCACTTTGCCTGGTTTGAGATTAGGTACCCTTATTGATGTTGTGTCCCCACTCCCACCCCCAAAAGTATCCCACTACTGCCAATCCCTCTCTTATAGTGTTATGGTAAATGTTCAAGGTTCGCTTATGAGTGGGAACATGTGGTACTCAGTTTTTTTTTCTGTGATAAATCACTGGGGATTATAGACTCCAAATCCAGCCAAGTTGCTGCAAAGTCCATAACATTTCTTTTTAAGAGATGGGAAAGGGAGATTCAAAAGAATTGTTACTGAAGATAATACAGGTGTTTTACGTTTGGACTCCACTCAGATTGTCCAATTAGTCTGTCAATACTTATATACCAAAAAGTGATAATATAGGCATTTTATAGGCTGCTAATTTTGATTTACTTTTGGCATGACTGGTTAGAAAGCATATGAGCATTTATGATTAAAAATCTCATCGTTTCTAACCATAGATCAATAATAATTTAAAATAAAATGAAGTCAAAATTTATAAGCTATATTCAAATGTGCCAAAAATAAATTGCATTTTTATTTATTTGTTTGTCTGTTTATTTATCTATTTATTTTTAGAGTCTGAGTCTCACTCTATTGCCCAGGCTGGAGTGCAGTGGCACGCTCACGGCCCCCACAGCCTCGACCCTCTGGGCTCAGGCACTCTTTCCAGCTGAGCCTTCCAAGTAGCTGGAACTACAGGTGGGCACCACCAGCTAATTTTTCTTGATTTATTGTAAAGACGAGGTCTCGCCAAGTTTTCCAGGCTGGTCTCAAACCCCTGGACTCAGGCAATCCTCTTGCCTCTACCTCCCAAAGTGCTGGGATTATAGGCGTGAGCCACCATGCCCAGCATAAATTGCACTTTTAATCTTTTGGTAATCATTTTCGTCTGGCTCTGAAATGTCCACTCCCATGGTGAAAAAGGAGATACAATGACAGAGACTTTTCAGCTAGCCATTTATAAACAAGAGTCCATCTGTCTGTGCTCTGCAGTACCTTTTGGATAAATGTTTAGTCTTTCAGGGTTTCTTCTGACTTCTTGTTCCCTAAAGCATTTGAGTTAATGAGTTTCAGTTTGGGAGTGTGTTCCAACACCTTTCATTCACACGTAGGGGAGGATGTAAGGGAGACCTGTGTCGTAGTTGAGGAGGTTGGCAGTGGTTGTGTTGGTATTCTCTTTCTCCTTCAACTCCTCTATCAACTATTATGTAGCAGAAGTTGTTTTACATATGTAAAGTTGAAAAAGAGGCCGTCTTTTTTGCAACAAAGCCTGACTTTCAAGACAAAAAAGTTAGCTTTGGGCTTTGAGGCCAAAGACCTTTTAAGTCTAGACTGCATTCTCCTTTCCTCCTAGAAATAAGACAAATGCGTTGACTTTAACAGCCAGAGAGGTTTTGTGAAAGAAAATTGCTTAAGGTTAAGACCAAATGCCTGAGAAGATAGCTAAGGCTACCTTAGCTTAGCAGTTAAGGGAATATGATTTTGAAATCAGGTAAAACTAGGTTTAAACCCCAGTTCCCCATTTATTAGCTCTGCTATCTTAATGTTGTTTGACATCCCTGAGCTTTGTTTCCTCATCTGTAAAATAGTTAACTACATTTTCAAAAATTAGAATTAAATTTGTATATGTAAAGCATTGTGTGCTTATGCATGGCAAACACACATGAAAATGATAGTTATTACACAGACTTCAGGATTGTTTTTTAAAAGAAAAAAAATGAAAATGAACATGACATTGGATAGGAAGTTAGTACTGTTTAGGGTGGTTGTGTGGATATTTCAAGTTCCAAGGAGAGAAACATGTTTCTGATATTCCCTCAAATGGACTTCAGAAAGCCACATGAGAAAATAAACAATAAAAGAGAGTGGAAAGTAAGGAAGAACAGGAATCACATTAGTTGTAGTGAGGTCTGGCTCTGTGGTAGCCTGAGTGTGGGTCTAGTCCCTGCAGTCTAGAAAATCCTGTGTAACATAGAAATCATTTCCTTCTAGTCGATCTGTATTGCTAATAACGTTGAGTACAGTAACAGAGCAAAACTGAGCTATTCATGCTATTTTAATGAATAAGTGAGAGATGGCAGTGATCTTTCTTTTCTTCCCCCTTTTTACTCAGGTAGTAAATGGAAAACCCGTTATGAGACACAGCTTGAACTAAACGATCAACTAGAAAAGCAAATTGCTTATCTTGAAGAGAAAATGGAAAAAATCCGTGGAAATCCTTCAGGTACAAAAACAATCATATGTATGTTTTATAAGTTGAGTTAATTCTGATAAAATATCAATTGCTCATATTTGCTTTATTGTAGATAGACTATCTTCTATTCGTGTCTATGAACGAATGCCAGTGGTGAGTAATAAGATAGCTAAACAAAAAGAATAATTGGCCGGTGTGGTGGCTTGTTCCTATAATCCCAGTACTTTGAGAGGCTGAGGTAGGAGAATTGCTTAATGCCATGAATTTGAGACCAACCTGGGCAATATATTAATAGTGAGAGCTTATCTTCATAAAACATTTTTGTAAAAAAAGAATAACTAAAGGGCATTATGTGTTTTTTTTCCTGGGCATCTCAAACAAAAATTTAAAAACTACAAGGTCCAAATACAATATTTTGTTCAGAGGAGCTGTTTTTGTATGCAAGGAATCCTGTAACAAGGCTGTCAGCTTAATCTCCTCCTTATCAAGAAGGACAAGGATTCTGGTGTATGTTCAAACAAAAGGGATAAAAAGGAACCTCAGTAGTCAAACTGAGTGGAAACCTTTCTGTCCCTTGCAATCTGAAAGAGCCCATTTAACACAGAAATACATATGTTCTACGTGTCTACAAACATTCTAGTTCCTCTGTAATATACATACAAGCATGTGCACATGTATATACAATCAACACTCACATGCATGCACATCTGTGTACATACATACACACACATATAAAATATGTACAAAATCCAACAGAGAACCCATAACATTACCCTAAAATAAACATGAAGCCTCTTGAGGCTGACTCATCTACTGTTTCTTCTGGTTGCCCTCAGTGACATCTTTTCCCTCTTTGAGAGTTTATTTTAATCCCCGATAAATTACTTAAATTTCTGTCGTATACTTTATAAAGCACATTCATTTGCTTTTTAGTCATTCAAATATTTATCCTTTAAAATGTAGAGAAGGCTCAAAGCAAGTTTTCTATTGGGTTTAGAGCATGTTTAGACCCAGCTTTTTCCTCAGAACTCCTGTTGAATTTTTATTTCAAGAATACTCAGAAACGTGGAAATCTTATGAAAACCCAAGGGGTACTCTTTGTGAAAATAAAAACATAACACTCAGCTGAATTGGTGGGACTTAATAATAATAATGTCTGTAATTAAACATGCATAGAATGAAAATTAATTTCACATGCCTCACCTTAATCTTGCAACAAGCCCTGTGGTGTAAAATTTAATATATGCCCTTTAATGCATGTAACACTAAAAGGGCGAGGTGGTTTGCTTGGGCTCACACAGTGGGGAGGTAAGGAGATTCTCTCCTTAAAAAGCCTATACCCTTTAACTACACTACTCCATGCTAAACCAACAGTCCTTCTGTCCTGCTTATCGAAATTACAGCAAACAGCTTTTGAATAGTTACAGGCAGACCACTGAGTGGACAGGTATATTCACAGGAGTCCTGAGGGTCAGAGCATTTATAGGTGTTATTCTTGGAACAATTGCAAAGTGAAAGAGATACAGAAATGGTGCATTTTTGTTCATGAATCAAGGAGAAATAAGTCTTTTTGCATAACTCTCTTATTTTCAATCCAGAAAGACCTTTATTTCTATATCTTGAGAAGTCGGGAAAATATTTCTCTTTTTAATTGGAAAAACTCTTTTTTTGTGGAGTTTTTTTTCTCTCTGTTATAGGGTTATATCCCCCTCTTGTGGCATTCAGAAGTCACTGCTAGGGCTATATTAAGCTCGGTGCTGTTTCTTAGTTGCAGGTAGAATTTTAATGTTACCTATAGAATATATGGTATGAAACACTACCTGTTCGATACAAAATATTCTGGCTACCTGCTCCTTGATAGCCCAGCCCTAGGCCTACCTCAAGAAATTTGTTATCACCAGCCTCATGGAAAATATGAACAAGTGCTGATGTGATGTGGTAAAATCCCTTGTAGCACATCTAAAGAGCCTTGAAGCGACTTTCTGACTGCTAGCTCTGAGACTCTGTAACGTATTCATTTGGCAAGAAAATACACTTATTTTCCCTGATGGACCTGTGTTATTCTGGAAGAAAATATGGTTCCCTGTGAGGTTTAGATTCAGAAGCAGAGAATTCTATTTCTCTTCAGTAAGGGACTGAAGAACTGTCAGAGCAACCAATAGTGGGGCCACAGACCAGGCGGAAAGGAAAGAGAATGGAAGTTTAGTGTAGATCAGGCATGTCTAACCCATGGCCTGCGGGCTATGTGGGCCCAGGACAACCAGCAATGCAGCGCCACAGAATCTTTTATTTATTTTTTTTTTTGAGTTGAAGTCTCACTCTGTCGCCCAGACTGGAGTGCAGTGGCCGCTCCCGGCCACCGCAGCCTCGGCCTGCTGGGCTCCGGCGATCCTTCCGCCTCAGCCTTCCGAGTGGCCAGAATTGCAGGCATGTGCCACCACGCCCAGCTGATTTTTTGATTTATTGTAGAGATGAGGTCTCGCCGCCCAGGCGGGTCTCGAACCCGTGGGCTCAGGCAATTCACTTACCTCAGCCTCCCAAAGGCACAGGATTACAGGCTGAGCCACCGAGCCCAGCTCACAGAATCTTTTAATATGTGTTTTTCATCATATATTTTCTTCGTGACCCCATGCATGACTCCATTTTTGAAGTTCACAATCACACTTTATTCCTGGCATTGCTTTTTGGCAGCACATACATTTGTGAGCGACTGTCTTAAATTATGAAGCACACAAAGAACAAAATTCAAACAAACGTTTCTGGCGAGCACCTTGGGAACTCACTAAGAATTGTAACCACTTCCAATAAATCAGACAGTGATAGATCAGTTTAACAAAAACAAGGTCAAATCTCCCACTGGTTTTATATTGTCCTCATTTTTCTAAACTCTGTAATAGAAAATATAAGAAATAAAATAAATCTTATTATGCATATACACTAAGTATACTACGTAATTTATGTGCAGCCCAAGACAATCCCTCTTCACTCCATGCAGCCCAGGGAAGCCAAAAGGTCAACACCCCTGGTCTAAATAGTTCATTGTAAAGGGAACCCTGCCTGTTCTCTGTGCAGATGCCTCATGAGAGTCTTTGGGTTTTCTTAAACAATGAAATCTGGGTTGAGGATTTGTCTGGGCAACAGAAATTAGAAATCTAGTTAAGGAATCAATGATAGAAGTATTCAAACACTGAATTTTCAAAAGCACTGGAATCTAAGAATCCTGTGTCCAATCAAGAGAGCTCTCTTACCTGAGGATGAAAGATATACCAGGTCTTATCCTTTGACATAAAGAACGATATTTATGAAATTCAGACATATACTCATATAATACAAACATATTTTTGGTTTCCTATTAAACTGATAATTAGAGAAAAGGGCTTAAATTAGTTGTTTTGTGGGATAGAGTTTGAATTCAATCACCATTTGCAAATTTCCTGATTATCCTTGTGGTTTGTTTAATCTTTAGGAATTATCTATACAGATATACTTATTAAATTGATGTCAATCGGTTTGAACACTAGTTTTGAGTAACTTCAAACTTCAGGTTTGCTTATAGATAACAAAAGGATAGACACTAGTTGTTAACCAGTATATGTACGATATTGTTAAATGTTATTTGACAAAAATACGTGAAATGCAGAAACAAAGAACTGAATATAACATGTTCTCACTCGTAAGTGGGCCCTGAACAATGATCACATGAACACAAGTGAGAGACTGATAGTCGCTGGGCACTGCTAGGGGAGGGCCAGAGGGAGGAGGGTAAGGGGCGTGTGATAATACAAAGGGTACTGGGTTCTCTACCAGTGGAAGGAAGGCCCGTTGGAAACCCAAACTTCCCCCGCATGCAGCCTGCCTGTGTAGTTCACCTTCATGTGTATCCCACATCTCTATAATAAAATAAAATGAAACATGAAATGTTTTCAAATTAAATAATTAAAGTGGACTTTATTTTAATGTACGTTTAACTCTTTTTTATTGTGGTAATATATACATGTTAGCCATCTTTAGGTGTGTTGCTCAATGTGATTCTAATATTTTGGAAGAATTATTCGCTTAAGTGAAAGTAAAGCTTTATAGTGCTTGTTCTGCTGTAGACTAGCTTGGAGTCTTCAACCTCAACCTTTTTTTTTTTTTAAGGTTTACTTTTCTCCTTTGAAGGTAGTTTCGATTATATTATTTTGAAAGTATCTTTTAGGGGTATAACTTGTTAATTAGCAATTTAATTTTAGCATGATGGTTTAAGGGTTGCATTCGGCTGAATGTAAGAGAAAGTTTTAAATAAGCAAGAGGCTTTTTTCTTTTCTTTTTTATTCCGTAACAGGAAGTATTAGAGGTTTGAAGTCCAGGGTTGGTGCTGTGGCCCTGTAGTGCCTTCAGTAGTCCAGGCTCTTTCACCTTTCCATCCTTTCATGGGTATCTTTTGTCCCCAAGCTCATAAGATGGCTGCTTCACCTTCTCACCTGTTTCACATCCTCATTCAAAGACAGCAGTATGTGAAGGGCAAAGGGCAGAGATGAAGGCCAGGCAGGGAGGTCTGTGCCCTTCAAAGAACTTTCCAGAATGCAGCACCCAGGACTTTCCCTTTATGTCCCATTGATTCAAACTGGGTCACATGGCCACCTTCATTTGCAAGAGAGGCTGGGGAATGTAGTGTTTTACTGAGTATAAACGGAAAGAAGAGGAGAGTGGATATCGAATATCCAATTAACTCTGCCACACGAGATCATTTAAAATGAATGGCATTTCATTTTAAAGAAAAGTGTCTTCAGTTGATATTATTTGGAAAATAAAAGGCAGAGAAAAAGAATGTCACAAAGTCAAACGTATCTACTATTGACAGTTTTTACTAGTAATTTTTGTATTCATATATGTTGATTAAAAACAACAGCCTGATAAATCAGCCAAAAAAGAAAACAAAAAAAGGAATGCACATAGTTTCTGTTGTTGTTTAAAGTATTATTGTACTCAGAAGGCTGAGGCTGAAGGATCGCCGGAGCCCAGCAGGCGAGGCTGCGGTGGCCGGGAGTGGCCACTGCACTCCAGTCTGGGCGACTGAGTGAGACTCCAACTCAAAAAAAAAAAAGTATTATTGTAACCTTACTGCATGGGCAATTTTGAACTCTATACTAATCAGGACAATTAAATCAATTATTTCTCTCTCTCTCTCTCACTCCTGGATCTCATTCTGTTACCCAGGCTAGAATGCAGTGGCACTGTCACAACTCACCTCAACCTCCTGGACTCAGGCAGTCCTTCCCGCTCACATTCCTGACTACAGGTGCACACCATCATGCCTAGCTAAGCCCAGCTAATTTTTTTTTTTTTTTTTTAGAGGTAGGTCTCACTATGTTGCCCAGATTGGTTTCAAACTTCTGGGCTCAAGCAGTCCTCCTGCCTCAGCTTCCCAGAGTGCTGGGATTATAGGCCTGAGCCATAACAGCCAGTTATTTCTTATGTTTTCTTAGTGCACATTTTTCAAAGCTACATTATATTTCATTGCATTTGAATGTCAGTATTCAATTACTTTTCCTTATAATTGAATATTTTAGGTTATTTCTGATTTTAATTTTTTTTTTTTTTTTTTTTTGAGTTGGGG
>NW_007248697.1:561965-573413 GCF_000164805.1 Carlito syrichta
CGCTGCAACCTTGACCTGCTGGGCTCCGGCGATCCTTCCGCCTCAGCCTTCCAGGTAGCCGGAATTACAGGCATGCGCTACCACGCCCGGCTGATTTTTTGATTTACTGTAGAGATGAGGTCTCGCTGCCCAGTCGGGTCTCGAACCCACGGGCTCAGGCAATCCACTCACCTCAGCCTCCCAAAGGCGCGGGATTACAGGCTGAGCCACTGAACCCTGCTCTGCTTTTAATTTTGAGTAAAAAAAAAAAAAAAACCCACAGAGTATATTATGGTAAACAACCTTATACTCTAGTATTAAATCTTTAGATCTTTGTCACTTTTTGGCTTCAAGCGTTTTAATAAGAACTACATATTTACAGAGTTACAGTCCCCTTCCTATCTCCTTCTCTTTGCTTCCTCTTCATAGGCAAGTACTGTGATGAATTTGATATATGTCACTTCAGTTTGTTTTTCAATATCTTTCTATATGTGGTGTGTGTCTAAAAATGCATGTACAAAGTATCATTATATATCATTCTTTGAATTATTTCATTCTATCCATGTTATTCCATAATATCTAGTAAGTTTTCTGTTGTATTTCATTATATGTATATGTTCTCATATATTTAGTACCCTATTTATGTACATTGAGGATTTTTCAAAATCTCACTATGACAAACATCACCACAGTGACCATCCTTAGATGTGTCTTTTAGTGCAAAGCGTTCCTCTAGGCTGGCACAGTTTTCTTTAGAGGGCTAGATAGTAAATGTGTTTGACTTTGCAGCATTACAATCTCTGGTCTCTGTTTTGCAGCTCCCAGCCCTGCTGCTGCAGTGCAGAGGAGCTATAGACGATACCTAATTGGTGGGCTGTATTCTAAAACCATCTTAGTTTACAAAATCAGGTGGCAGTGGGGTTAGGGTTAGAGTTAGAGGTTAGGGTTAGGGCTAGGGTTAGGGTTAGTTTGCTGGCCCCCCTTTTTAGGGCAGTGATCCTTAAACTTTGGTAGGAAACAATCACCTAGTGCAGAGGTCCCCAAGTTTTTTTTGCATGTGGAACTGATTTCGTGGAAAGCAGTTTTTCCACAGACGGGATGGGGCGATGGTGGGGAGGTTTGTGGGGGGGAATCATCAGGCATTAGCTTCTCATAAGGAGCGTGTGCAACCTTGATTCTTTGCGTGTGCAGTTCACAGTAGGGTTTGAGCTCCTATGAGAGTCTAATGCTGCTGCTGATCTTTCAGGAGACGAAGCTCTCGCCCAGAGCTCACCCATTGCTCACCTTCTGCTGTGAGGCCCCAGTTCCTATTAATAACAGACCATGGACTGGCACCAGTCCTTGGCCCAGGTGTTGGGAACTCCTGACTTAGTGTACTTCATAAAAACACAAAGGTCAGGCACTATTTTTCACCCAGTATTCCACCTCTGTGTTCTTTATTGACTTTCCAGGTAATTCTGATATACAAGGGTGACCCAAAAAAACCCGGAATTATCTTTTGGAGGGCGGGCCCCTTGGAGTACAGGCTTCTCCTGCTAGGTAAGTGTCCTAGGAACCCATCAGCAGCAGTGTACCAGCTAGTATTGTTGTGAGAGGCTGCATTCGGCTTCAGTGAATTAATTTTTTTTTAGATTTCTTTCAATGCATTTGCCCGTTGCATGATGGGTGATTCACATGAACAACCTGCTCATACCACGTTGAGTGTTCAGCAGTTTTTGACCTAAAACAACGTGACCCCTGTGCCCCACCCTCCCTCTTCACCAGATCTCACCCCAAGCAACATTTTTTGTTTGTTTCCTTGGATGAAAAGAGTCCCCAAAGGGAAATGTTTTGCCAATATGGAAGAAGTGAAGCAAAAAACGTCAGAAACACTAAAAGGTATCCAAATTGACAAGTTCAGAAACGGTTTTGAGCAGTGTAAAAAGCACTTCTGTAGTTGTATTGCATCAAATGAAAAGTACTTTTAAGGCAACTGAAGGTTAAACAGGTGAAGATAAATACACAATTTTTTATAAATAAATTCCTTTTTGGGTGGACATGCCTCTTCGTACACCAAAGTTTGAGAACCACTGCTCTAAGCTTACACAGAAATTTCACTAAACTCACCATTTCCTAACATCCCAACTAGTTTTTTCTATAGTGATTTCTATAGTCTTGTTCATTGTAATCCATGAAGTTATTCAAGCCAAAACCTCAACCCTTGAATCCTCTCCCAGCTTAACTCCAGCATCCAAATATTTATGAAATCCCCATTCTTAAATATATCTGTAAACTGTCTCCTCAGCTGCATCCCCAGATAATATCTTCCAACTTAAAGAACTCACTTCCTCTTACCTTAGCCTAGGCAAAAGCAGATTCCTAGAAGTGGAATTTTAAAATCAGGTCATATGTACATTTTCAAATAATGGTAAGTTCTTCTGAATCAACTTATCAAAAGACATCCCAGTCTACAGTTAAGTTCAGGATATCTGGAATAAATAAGAGGAGTGATGGGAGATGAGGCTGGAAATATCTTCAGGGACTAGATAATGAAGGGCTTTGTGTGCAAATTAGGGATGTGAACCCTTTATAAGGGATAAGAGGCTATTGAAGTCTCTTACATGGAGTTTAAGAGCTCGCCCTTCCCGGTGAAGAAAGGATTCTCCAAGGGTGCAGTTGAATCCAGGCAGAGAAACCAGCTGGAATGCCTTTGTCATAAGCTAAGTAAGAGAAAGTGAGTTTTTTAAGTTACGGAGTATTATATGGAGATGCAGCCAAGGAGACAGATTACAGATATATTTAGGAACGGGGGGTTTCAAAGCTATTTGGATGCTGTGGTGATACTGGGAGAGGGTTTAAGGATTGAGGGTTTGGCTTGCATAACTTCATGGATTACGATGAACAAGGCTAGAAATCAGAACTAGTTGGGATGTTAGGAAAGGGCAAGTTTAGTTTCTGTGTGTTACACAGATGATCATGGTCAGGAAGCAACTGGTAATGGTTTTAGACAAGAAACGAGAAAACGTCTCCCTGAAAATACAGATCATGATGACATCAGTGTCACATGACGTCATGAAAGGACAAGAAACTGCTCAGTAAAAAAAAAAATATAGTCTGAAAAATAGGATTGAGGATGGAACCCTGGGGGATACTAACACTTATGGTGTTAGCTAAGGAGGTGGTTGGTGAAGATATTTGAGAATGAAAAATACTGAGGAAGGATAAAGGGGACAACTGGAAGACTGACATCACAGAAGCCAAGAAGGGGAGGGTTTAATAGAAGGGCAAGGCTGGGCATAGTGGCTTATGCCTATAATCCCAGCACTTTGGGAAGCTCAGGCAGGAGGAGTTTGAGACTAGCCTGGGCAACATAACGAGTCCTCATCTCTGCAGAAATATTCAAAAAATTAGCCGGCAGTGGTGATATCCATCTGTAGTCCCAGTTACTCAGGCAGAAGGATCTCCTGAGCTCAGGAGATCAAGGCTGCGGTGAGCCGTGATTGTGCCTCTGCACTTCAGCCTGGGTGACACAGTGAGACTGTGGTTCAACCAAATAAAATAAATCCTTAGCAAAGGAATGTTCTCCAAGAAACTTCTGGACTTCTGATACAGGGTAGGATAAAGCATATGGTCCAAAGTTCAGGTGAATTTTTCAAAAGCAAAGAACATAAGTGCCAATTAGAGGCTTAGAACATTGGGAGAAAATGTGGTGTCCTGGGAAAGTCAGGGTGGGAAAACAGAGAGGGTGACCTAGAAACACAGCTTTTGACATCAGACTATCCCAGTTCGAATTCAGACTATAGAACACTGAAGAAATTACTTCATCTCTCTGAGGCTTAATTTCCTCATCTGTAAAATGGAGTTAATTAAGTTCTCATGCAATGTTGTCGGGAAGACTATTAGAGATAGCTAAAACACAGTAAGCACTGCTGACAGTAAGCACTGACATAGGAAACGCTGTGTCTGTCTCCTTCCTCCCTTCCTTTGATTAAGAAGTGAAATTTTATTAAAACAAGCCTGTTGTGAAATTTAACCCAAATCCATTTGGAAGAATAAGAGCAAGGGTAAGACCCAAAGAGGTGTAATCTGTTCTTTCTTATTAATCTGTTCTGTTATGTATGTTGTAAATCTTCTCATGCCTTCTCAAAACTATAATCAAAATTTGTGGTTCTCAGTACTCACTAGAAAGCAGAGGCTTCAGCAGGGATTCAACACTCTTACTACAAAGCACAGAACCTTTACTTCCCTTGGGCTAGCGGGTACACACTTTCTAGCCTCTTCTGTTTGTGTTCGCCAGAAAAAGGACCTAGTGCCGCCTTCCAAGAATTTCCAGGTGTGTGCAGCAAAGACAAGTAGCCGATCACTGGCAGACTAAATCTGTCTTAAGAATTCCAGATAACTAAAATATCAGGCTAATAGGCTTTGCTTTCTCTGAGAGTATTAGCTGTTTTTCAGGTTCTGACGTGGCACTCCAGGCTTCTTCATTCATCTCCAGTTAGGAGATGAAGCCGCGTGTTCGACTGAGCTCTTTATCAGAACTTGATAGCTCTCTGGAGACAGCACCATGGATGCTTCTCCAACACTATTTTGAGGAATGTTCCAGTGCTTTACTGTCATTACAAGCAGATGCTAACCCATGTCTTATTCTTTAGATTAGCCTTCCCAGGCCCACTGAAGCTCAGTACCTGTGATACTGGGCCATAAACTAGAAAGACGATTGGCCTGTCCACTTCCTTGCCTCCCTATCCTGTGCAGCACCACCTAGTCCTTCGTTGCTGGTCGAGAAATAGAAGTTGCTATTCCTTAACTTTCAAACTGTGCAGGAATCATGTGGAATGTTTGTTAACAGTATACATTCTGGGGCTTATTCCCAGAAACGTGAGATTGACAGATTTGGGGGGTTTATGTCCCTTGGAGAAAGATGTGCGTGACACCACTCTTGTGACAAGAGTCACTGTCAACAAGCATCACCACATCCCTGCAGTCAGTTCTGTTGCAGAGTGGAAGTCCTGTTTCTTGACTCCTTCAGAGTCATAAAATTGGACCGCTTTGATCCTTCAGGGAAACTTTTCACGAGACTAGCTAGTGGTGAGGGCATGGTGGATGAGGTGAGGAAACAGGGAAACATTTCTTAGGAGAAGATTGAGTTGCACCTTGAACATTCTTGGGAAGATACTTGATCAATTTGTAGAAGTCAATTCACAGGAAGCCAATTTGCTGAAACACAAAGTATGGATATGTTCTTATGAATATAATTTCATCAGTAGCATTTTAAGGAATGTTTAATGAGATAAAAATCTAAGACTTATGGAAATGGCTTAGCATTAGTGTCATCATTGAAAAATATACTCAGAAGAAGAACATGTTAAGGTTCTAAGTTCACGTATATGAAAGATCCTCCCTAAAGCAAAGTTTTGGTAAATTTGGCATCCTAGATAAATGGATCTGTCTGCAGATTAATCCTTTGATGAATTAACTTTTTGATATGCTAATCTTTGGCTATTTTTCTGACTCCCCTTCTGACATATGTTCCAGCTTTCCATGGGACAAACAAAAAGACCCTCTCCTTGTCCTGCTTAGTAGAAACTTGAAGGGAGACATGGTTTTAAGTCTTTAAAAAATTCTTTTAAACCATTAGGCCATCCTCTTTATCACACACCTGGCCCTCCAAAGAAACATGACTCTCCCTTCATTATTCTCTGTTTTTGTTCATTTTATGTTCCATACTCTGACTTCCGTTCCCATTATGCATTGACTACTCACCTTTTCTTCATCCTGACAGCCCATACCATTTTTCGGCCTGTGATATTCATCTCTCTCCTTTATCGAAACTCAGATTCTTCTATTCTTCTTTTAGTTGTGCCACCCTGTGGCCATCTAGCCCTAACTGGGTCTTCCTGGAACCCATTATCTCACTGCACACCCAATTTGTCATATTCCTACTGGGCTTATGCTGGTAGTTTCTACCTTTAGAACTGCCTTAGAAAAAAATTTTCTTTTTCTTAAAGTCAGGATCTCACTCTGCCACCCATGATCAAATGTTCACCTCAACCTTCTGGGCTCAGGCGACCCTTCTGCCTCAGCCTCCCAGGCAACTGGGACTACAGGTGTACGCCACCATGCCCAGCTCATTCTTTAAAATTTTGTGTAGAGATGAGGTCTCTTGCTCTGTTTCCCGGGCTGGTCTCCAACTCCTGTACTTCAGCAGTTCTTCCGCCTCGGCGTCCCAAAGTGCTGGGGTTACAGGCACGAGCCGCTGTGCCGGACCAGAAATTGTGTTTTTAATGTCATGAATATGCATTTCAAACCCTAACAGTCAGGCATTAAGATGTCCCACGCCCCTAGGACACCGTGACACTCACAAGTGTATACACATATATATATGTCTGAAGTGTGCAAGTTATCAAGGTGGTGGAGCAGCCGCGTAGTGGCAGGACTCATGCCAGGCCAGGGATTCTCCAGGACGTGACGCACACAAAGCAGAGAGAGAGAGGCTCTTTGTAAAACCTAAGTGTGTTTTCTGTTACGCATGCAAATAGTATCCTGAAGTGTCTTTCTCTGTTTGGGGGCCTCACTCTGTTCCCTGCATTGGAGTGCAGTGGTGTGATCTTGCCTCACCTCAGCCTCCACTTCCCAGGCCCAGGCAATCCTTCTGCCTCAGTCTCCCAAGAAGCTGGGACCACAGACAGTTTCCGGTTACCACTACTCCCGGCTAATTTGCATGTGTGTGAAGGAGAGACAGAGAATGTGTGTAGAGACTAGGTCCCACCATGTTGACCAGGCTGGTCTGGAGCTCTTGGGCAAAGGCGGTCCTCTCACCTTGGTTTCCCAAAGTGCTAGGATTACAGGTGTGAGCCACCACACCTGGCCTGAAAAATGAGCTTTTAAAAGGAAATTACAACATGAACTTAGGTGAAGTATGGTGCCCTTTGGAATGCTAAGAACTGACTACTGTCAAAAACAAAATAACTCTTTCATGACTGTAGTAGAGTGACTTTTTGTGTTTTCTTTGCTACTTTGTAGTAGAGTTTTCAGTTTAACTGTGGCTTTAGTTTGTCTTTTCAGGCTACAGTTCTCTAGTAGATGGCCGCTTATATAAGCAGGTAAAAGCAACTCCTTGGGAAGATCAAGAGCACTAAGTTAGAGATCTTCCAGTGAATTGGAAGTGATTGAATGAGAGGGTCTCTTCCTCTGATAAAATTGTTTTTGAGATTTCTAATTTTGGGGATCAGTAAAATTAAAAATTCAAAATCTAGAATGAACCTTAAAGTTACTGTAGTACAGTTTTCTAATTTTCAGGGGTTTCTGGTATGTATATTTTATAAATTGGTAATCGCAAATAACATGTTGTTGATGGCCCAGGGTATTTAATGACTGGTGCAGTTTTTGCAAAATCTAGGATGTGTTTTTTGACTTTTTCCCAGGATATTTTTTTTTATATTGGTTTTATTCCCATAAGATTGCCACAGTAAAACATCCTAACATTCTGAAATGCAAAAACAGTGTGTCTAAAACTCAACTTGTAGAAAGCAGGTTCAGAGAGGTGGGTCCCAGGAATTCTGGGCCATTCCAGCTGTTACTACTGTGGGAACAGTGCTGAGGCTAACCAGAGAAGAGGAAATGCTTTACATCTCTATGCTGAGCTCAGAGGGCATGAACTGGGAGACAGAGTGGCGTGTTGAAGACTGGAAGAAGAAATCCAGGTGTTAAAGGTGAAGATGGTAACGAAGATAGTCAGAGGGAGGAGGCATGGGTCCACAACTGATATTAAGTTGCTTCTTAGTACATTTTCCACATGGCACCTGTAAAGGTTTATGAAATTTGTATGTTACAAAAAAGTACTTTATCTCATTTTATAAGTCAGGGTTTTACTCTGTTGCTCAAGCTAGAATGCAATGGCATGATCACGACTCCCCACAGCCTCGACTTCATGGGTTCAGGCGATCCTTCTGCCTCAGCCTCCTGAATAGCTGGGACCACAGGCAGACACTACACCCCTGGCTAATTTTTTTTGTTTTTATTTTCGTAGTGACGAGATCTCACTACGTTGCCCAGGCTGGTCTCAGACTCCTGGATTCAAGCAATCCTCTCATCTCGACCTTCTAAAGTGCCAGGATTACAGGCGTGAGCCACTTCACCTGGCCTTGAACAATTTATAAATTTTTTTAAATGGTGGAATTGCTAATTCAAGTACCAGAGCAGGTTGTTAACAGTCTCAAATGTGATCTATTTTAGAACTCAGTGTTTGAGTGCAAAATTATTGAAGAAAATATTATTGAAGTAGTAGTAGTATTGTGCTTTTCAGAAATGTGCTTAATTGGAATGGTTCCCATTTTAGTCAAGAGTGTTTTGGTTGTGAAATGAACAAGGGCAGTGGTATCCTCGGGGGGTCTCTGTTAGGACAGTTTTTTACATGATATTACAGTTCATCATTTGGTGTGTTGTCTTAGTGTTCCTGTTTCACAAACCCATACTCCTTCCCATGTACAGAATTCCTAAAGTACTCCCACCTAACACAACACAAATAGCCACTGTAAAATAGGAAAACTGGGCTTGGTGCCATTAAAAATCGAGTTTCTTTTACTTACAAATTGTAAATAAAATCCTAATGTTTGTTTTGGTAAAGTTGAGTTTGAAGTGTCAAGAAATGTTAAGAGAAGGCGACCCATTTTTAGATTTGAGTGTGATACTTATTAGCAGGAAGTGATAGTTGGTCATTGAAATGTATGGGTAAGAAGAAGAGAGAAGAAAACCTCAGCAGGTGAGAGACTTAAACAAGGCTTTGGAAGGCTGTAGCCTGAAGAATAGCAATTGACTTTACAGACATTGAGGAAGTAACAGCAAGTGTCTGCAGGGAGGAACATCAGTGAAAGCAAGGCAGGCAGGCATGAGATTTGCTTGGTGCTGTGGAACATGGCAGGTATGGGAGAGGCGGCGGCGAGAGGCACTGGAAACTAGAAAGTGAGTTGAATCATGTACATGGAGCAGTTGACTACTGGAACCCTCTGCCAGGATGCCCTCCTTCAGTTAGCATCTATCTTCTTGAGAGATTAGCCTGCAATCACTTTGTACTTTGGGTCTTCCAGCACAGAAGGGTGAGTGAGATACAGGTGATGAGATCAAATGAAGAGATGTAGTCTGAAGAATGGAACTCTCAGCTGTATTCCCCTGCCCTGCTCCCAGAAGACCGGCAGCTAGGATTAGACCTCACAGGGTAGGAGTCTGGAGAATTCTTCCGTTGAAAAACTGAAATGTCCCTAAGAAAAGTTAGTTGGCGTGGTAGCACCTCACAGACTTCCCAGGACAGAAAGGTTAACTGTATGAGGACCTCCGGTGCTGGGCTTCAAAATCCACCATTGCTTTTGTATCAGGCCACACTTCCCAAAGGCTGTTTCTGTGCATGATCAAGTGCAGTGGAGATACAAAGGCAGACCCATTCCTGGGAAACATCAGACTGCACTGTTAGCTGACTTTGTCTTAAAGTTTCCTGATGGCTTTGCCGAACTTTGCCTAGACTGTATCACAGGCCAGAACACTCCTGCTTCCAGCCAGCCTTCTTTTCCTCTGGGGCTCAGACTTGCATCACGGTCAAACTGCTCTTTGGGTCTCCTGCTCCCTCCCCATTTCCTTTTACAGAGGCGTTTCTGATGACATGGTCTTTGCAAGTTGAGTCCCATCCTGGTGTGTGCTTCGCAAGGACCAGGTATAAAACTAGGGGTGCTAGTAGTCATACGAGACAAGCGGAGGTAAGATGGAGATTTGTGATGGGCTCACTCACTGCATGGTAGACAGAGGCTCTGTCCTGCTTGGTAGAGGTGGCCCCAGTGAATCCTGACGCAGAGTGGCCGTCCATTGACTAAAGACTTAACCTTGGAAAGTGTCCTGGTGGAGGCGAATACTGTGGAAGCAGCCATGAGGCACACATTTGGAAACTGAGGTTACTGCTAAGTTGTATCGACATCCTGGGAGAGGATGAGAGACTGAGAACTGTTGATGAGCACCAGAGAGCCTTGATGGTTCTCCCTGCCAGCAGTGGAAGGGCAGACACAATGAAACAGTAGACTGAAGTCCTGAGAGTTGCAGGGCTCCGGGGGCATTTGAATGCTCAGCCTGGGCAGGTCTGTTAATGTGAAGGACAGGATCTGAGAGGGAAGACCTGGGATCCTGAAAACTACAACAGGACATCTGGGTAGATGCCCCTGAGGATGTAGATTCTGCAGCACCGACTGAACCCTCTAGATGTGCAGAATTGGCCCACCCTCCCCTTGTGAGGGCTGGAAGATGCCGCAGGGGCCTCTCCCAAGCAAGGCAACAGGTGCCCTCTCAGAAACTGCACCCACCTCCTCTCCTGGCTTCCAGGCCTAGTTAGGGTGCTATGCAGCATCAATAATAATAACAACAACAATAATACATGAATAGAGGAGCAGGAAGTCGAGGACAGACAACCTGACAGCACATTTCTTTGCACATTTCTCAGACCTGAACCAAGTTAAGAACCAGAAGCCACTGAACAAAGAGGTGGCTGGATTCCTAAGAGGAAGGGCACTATCATAGCAGTCAAAGTTTATGTCATGACACTATTCCCGGTCTTCCCTTAAAGGGAATTCTGGCTTCTTACACAGTTGACTGTACACTGAGGACGAGGAAGTAACAGTACATCTTGAGGGTGACTGAACACAGGGTCTTGGCTGACATTGATTCCCAGAGTGGGACTCTATGGCCAAAGTCCAAATCACAGTGGGCTCAGTGTGTCTGCAGATCCCCCTACCCCTGCAGTGATAATCTTCCCAGCCCCCAAGTGCATAGTTGAAGTAGAAATACTTGAAAGTTGAAGTTAACCTCCAAAGGGGTCTCTCATCTCTGAAGGAAAAGCTGTCGTGGTGGGGAAGGCCGAATGAAAACTTCTGAAGCTACTTCCAAACTAGCAAAAACATTATCTTATTCCAGGAAAGACAGTAGGGCTTGGTGCCACAGTTAAAGACTTGAAAGATAGAAAGGTGCTGGTGTCCATCATAGCTGTGTTAAATTTGCCAGTCTGCCCCCTGCAGAAGCTGGATGTCTCTTGGAGAAAGACTGTACACTACCACAGACTTAACCAAGTAATGGTCTCATTTGTAGCTGCTTTGCCAGATGTGATATCACTTGCTAGAGCAGATTACTAAGGCTTCAGGTGCAGGATATGCAGCCATTGATTTGTAAGATACATTCTTTCCATTCCAGGTAGAAAAAAGGATAAAAAACAGTTTGTAAACTCCCAGTTTCAGCTCCAACACGTATAGAGCTTAGAAATCGTCGTTCTTACCATTACAACAAGAAAAACGGTAAACAGACTAAAAATCAATGACTTTTCTTGGACCCACCAATAAACTGAGTTTTCAGGACAAACTCCTACTCTGAAATCTGGATAAACAGATAAAAGCAGCCGGGCTCGGTGGCTCAGCCTATAATCCCGCACCTTTGGGAGGCTGAGGTGAGTGGATTGCCTGAGCC